>NC_053489.1:371667930-371937930 GCF_905171775.1 Rana temporaria
GACGGAGATAAACAAGTAGTTGAGAAACAACAGGGTGTTAAAAACACCCAGACCGAGAAGGAGAAGAAAAAAGACAAGACAAAAATGGCTCAAAAAAACCCAGCCAAACAGGACACATTTTCTGAGACTAGGACTGACTATGAGATGGAAACGGGGTTTGAGCATAGAACGGATGATGAACAACAAGATAGATCATTATTACCAACAAAAACTGAAATACAAGGTATGTTTGCTGCGTTAGAAAAATCACTTAAATCACAAATGGAGAGAATGGAGAGAAATATGGGGCATATGTGGGAAAGATTGGAGGGAGCGGAAAAAACAAACTGATTTCAACAAAAGCACCATTAGAAAATTGGAGGAAGAAATTAAAGCTATAAAAAAGAACAACAGGAACAAGCATATAAACTAGAAGACCAAGGGAATAGAGATAGAAGGAAAAATATCAGGATACGTGGATAATAAGGAAAATTTGTAATCCACTATTGGAAAGAGAAATATCTTCCCCACTAAGAATTGAACGGGTGCATAGGATAAGAAAGCCAAGAGAAATACCACAGGAAAGTCCTAGAGACATGATCATAAGATTCGAAAGTTGGGAAGAGAAAAATCAACTATTGAATAATCTAAGAGGAAAGTCTCCAATAAAATTTGAAGAACATAACATCCAAATATATCAGGATCTATCTCAAGAGACGCTCAGAAGAAGAAGAAATCTAAGACCATTACTAAGGGTGCTGCAAGAGCAAGGAATACAGTACAACTGGGGTTTTCCTGCATGCCTGATTGGCAGAAAAAACGGGGTCATGGCAAGACTAAGATTTATTGAAGAAATACCGGAATTCTGTCAAAAATTTGAGATTCCAATACCCACCAGTTAACGAAATAAAGGGGGAAAGAAGGGAAGAGAAAAAAATATAATAAATAAATAAATCAGGGGATGAGGGGGGGCGGGAGGGGGTACAATGGGGATTAGTAAAATATAGAAAGAAAGATCTGGGGACCGGAAGCCCTGGAAATACCCCGGTGCGATTCCCCTAGGAATAGGGGACTCCTTATTGATAAGAGCATAAGAGCGCCAAAGGGGGTGCAAGAGGAGATGCTCCATAGCAAGACCATAGGGACAAGGTTGTATCAAGGGAAGGGGGGAGGGGATGGAAGGGTGGGGGAGTGGGGAAGTGGGAGAGGAGGAGGGGAATGAAGGGGAGGGCGGGGGTGGGTGGGAGTTTGGTGAGGGTATGAGATTAGGTTCGGAAATCTGTCTGAAAAAAAAATAATAATAAGCCAAACACCTGTCAAAAAAAAAAAATGGCTAATGTAAATGTTATTACATATAACGTAAGAGGTCTCTGTTTCCCAGAAAAAAGACATATGGGCCCGGATTCAGATAGGAGATACGACGGCGTATCTCCTGATACGCCGTCGCATCTCTGAGTCCGGCCATCGTATCTATGCGTCTGATTCATAGAATCAGTTCTGCATAGATATCCCTAAGATCCAACGGGTGTAAGTGTCTTACACCGTCGTATCTTAGGCTGCAATTTCACGCTGGCCGCTAGGTGGCGCTTCCGTTTGTTTACGCGAGGAATATGCAAATTACTATTTACGTCGATTCAGAAACGAATGACCGCCCGGCGCTTTTTTTTTTACGTCGTTTGCGTTCGGCTTTTTCCGGCGTATAGTTACCCCTGCTATATGAGGCGTAGCTAATGTTAAGTATGGCCATCGTTCCCGTGACGAAATTTTAAATTTTTACGTCGTTTGCATAAGTCGTTCGCGAATACGACTGGATGTAATTTACGTTCACGTCGAAAGCATGATGATTTGCCGACGTGATTTGGAGCATGCGCACTGGGATTCAGTCGCGGCCGGCGCATGCGCAGTTCGTTCGGCACGGGGACGCGCTTGATTTAAATGATACACGCCCCCTACCCGCCGAATTTGAATTCCGCCGGGTGATTGTGAATAAAGCACTTGCCTGAAAAACTTGCGGCGGCGTAACGTAAATGACACACGTTACGCCAATATAAAGATCCGCTCTCCTACCTGAATCTGGCCCATGGTCTTAAAAGAGATTGAAAGGTACTCTGCAGAAATCGTCTTTCTACAAGAGACACACATAACAGTAGATTCCAATGTCAGACTCTATTCTCGGGCAGTCCCAACCTGGTACTATGGAGACTCCCCACAGAAAAGATCTAAGGGGGTCGCCATAGGGATAGGGAAAAATATTAGTTTCAAGGTTGAAGAAAGGAAAGTCGACCCAGAGGGCCGCTACTTGTTTTTAAGAGGGGTCCTGCAAGGGAAAAAATATATGCTAGCAAATATATATTGTCCTAATAGACACCCCCAAAAGTATCTTAGGGGAATCCTGAATGCACTAGCTGACTTTAAACTAGTTTAAATCTAGACTTTAATCCTAGCAGGAGATTTCAATTTTTCATTGGAATATCAACTTGACAGTACGTCTGGTGCACAGATGCGAGACTCCAAGCAACTGCGACTATTGAAAAAAAAAAAGTTCAATCAGCAATTAATAGATCCGTGGAGAATTACACATCCTAATAAAAGGGATTACAAATATCATTCATCAGTGCACGACACGTACTCAAGATTGGACTATCTAATGGTAGATGACGGTGTATTGGAATATGTAAAAAAAGCTTCAATAGGTATAATATCAATCTCTGACCATGCTCCGGTAATAGTTAGAATACGGTTCAATGAAATAGAACATAGGAAAGGGATGTGGAACTTAAATGAAGAACTGATAGATGACACATAAGTATGCAGCATAGTAAAAAAAGAGATAGAGCAATATTTTTGACAAATAACACACTGGATGTAAGCTCTGCGACAATATGGGAAGCCCATAAGGCGTGCATTAGGGGTAAGCTAATCTCCATTGGGGTAGGAAAAAAACAGGCAAGAGAAGTAAATAGGAAAAATATAATAAGGGAGTTACAGGACCTTGAACAAAAACATAAAAACCAAGGAGAAAGCAAAATATATCAGAAAATAGTGATAAAAAGGGCCCAACTCAGAGATTTGATGGAACTTGAAACCAGGAATATATTTAAGAATGCAGCAAAAGAAAGATATAATTGGGGGAATAAACCGGGGAAATATCTGGCTAGAATAGCTAAGGAAAAAAATATATAAATAAAAAAACAAGTAGGTCAGATAAAATATAAGACGTCTGAGATTGCAGAAGCCTTTCAGACCTTTTATTCCATTGGTAAGGGAGAGACTCAGGGGCAGAAAGAAAATAGAAAAAAAAATTAAGGAATACTTAGAGGAGGCTAATTTACCAAAGATCTCGCAAGATAATGCTGAACTCCTAGATGATCCAATAACACAGGAGGAAATATATAAAGCTATACAATAAACATCTGGAGGTAAGAGCCCAGGCCCGGACGGGTTACCGATTAAGTATTACAAAAAAATGTAAAGAATTCTTGGTCCTAGAGCTATGCAACTACTTCAACAGAGTGGGAGAAGAGAAAGAAATACGAAAAGAATCGCTCCTTGACAACATTTTGATTATCCCTAAAACGGGAAAAGATGGTACTCTTTGTTCCAATTACCGTCCAATAGCATTATTGAATGCCGACATAAAGGTGTATGCAAAAATATTGGCAACGAGGATAAAGGCATTAATGCCGGCCCTAATAATTAGTGTTGAGCAGAATACGCCATATTCGATTTCGCGATATATCTCGAATATATAGTCGAATATTCGAGATATATTCGCTAAATTCGAATATTCGTGATATTTTATCGAAATGAAATGATTGCGAATTTTCGCTATTGCGAATGCGAAAATAATTGCGATTTTTCGACAACTGCGGTAGGAGCACTCTGATTGGCTCAGAATATTCTTGATATTTTTTTGAAATTTTGCAAAATGCGAATGCGATATTTATTGCGCAATTTCGACAAATGCTGTAGGAGCACTCTGATTGGCTCAGAATATTCGTGATATTTTATCGAAATTTCGCAAAATTGCGAATGCGATATTTATTGCGGAATTTCCCCAAATGCTGTAGGAGCGCTCTGATTGGCTCATTCTGAAATCGAATATTCGAGATATTTTATCGCAATTTCACAAAATGCGAATGCGAAATTGATTGCAGATATTTCGAAAACTGCTGTAGGAGCACTCTGAAATCGAATATTTGTGATATTTTAGCGGAAAAAAATATTGCGATTGCGATATATATTGCGAAATTCTCGATCGCGCATGTGCAATCGTGCGAACAACACGCGACCATTGCCAGTTTCCTACTTTATGATCGCATCGCAATATTATAATGGATGGAAGCAATTTCTCACTCGCTGAGGAAAAGATGCTGATTAGTGTAAGTATTTTGACCACTGTTATTTCATTATCTTTAACTGCATTTTAGACTAGTTTAAAAGTTAGTATATAAGATCAGATATTAGTATTTCCCAAACAATGTGTCTCCTGTTGTTACAAAACTACAACTCCCAGCATGCCTGGACAGCTGCAGACACCCTGGTTGGTAAATGTGTATTTAGGCACTTTCCTTGCTATTTAGCATAATGAATTTAACATGTTGTGGACATAGGACGTATGCGAACGTCCTGACTTCAGGGTCCTTAAGGCCCAAGGACGTTCGAATACATATTGCCCTTTAGATGTTGCAGAACTACAACTTCCAGCATGCCTGGGAATGCTGGCACTTCTAGTATTGTAAGTTCTGCAGGCCCACATTTTTCAGACCTTTATGCAAGGGTCTCTAAACTGTGGCACCCTAGATGCAGCAAAAGTAAAATTCTTAGCATGCACTGACAGACCGTGGCTGATGGGAGTAGTAGTTTTGCAACAGCTGGAGGTGGACTGGTCTTGAAACCCTGAGTTAGGTAACAAACTCGTAGTGTTTTGCAACCATTCTGCCTCCAGCTGTTTTTTTTTCTGTTGAAAAGCCTGTGGTGTGCAAAACACAACCCAAAAACTCCACCCGGTGCAGGGAAAAATGTGCACACACATAAAGAGTGACATCACAAAAAACTGCGACGGGTGCATACGTCAGTGGTCCTCCGAAAAGGACCCGTCTCTGATCCCCCGGGGCGTTAGGCTCCTGACAGGGAAAAGAGTTACTGTGCTCCATACAGCCGAAGCCATATAGACCCATCTTGGTCCAAGCAGCCGAAGCCACAAGGACCCAACATCCTCGGAGGGACTGCCGAAACAGAACCCTCCTCGGTGAGGCTCCCCCGAAGGGAGACCCCATGAGAGCCGGTGAACCTAACCAGAAGGCCGAGTCCACCAACTCCCAAGACTTTCAGAGACCGGCCCGTGGACCAGCACCCTACTCGCCACACATAAAGTGCAAGCACCAAAACAAAAAGAGTGACAAACAAAACAGAACACGGGGAAAAATAATAAAAGAAAGTGGGGAAAAGGAAGATGGGAGAGTGAGGAAAGTGACCAATGTGAAATAATTCTGCCTCCAGCTGTTGCAAAACTACAACTCCCTGCATGCAACTGGCTGCAATTACCCCCCCCCTCTCCCCCAATGTGAATTTACAGGGTACATTCACATGGGCTGTGGCTTACAGTGTGCTTCTAGCTGAAGCAAATTTGGCGCTGGAGCTCAAACCCTCAGCGGGAAACTACTGTGAACCCCATGCCCCTCTGACTGTACCTTAAAAACACTACACCACACTAAATATAAATTAAAAAACAAAACATATACACATACCCCTACATAGCCACCCTCACCTCCACATTAAAAGAAAACATCTTGTACGGCACTGTTTCCTAAACGGAGCCTACAGCTGTTGCAAAACAACTCCCCGTTATTACCGGACAGCCATTGACTGTCCAGGCATGCTGGGAGTTAAAGTATAATTGTTGTACAGCTGGTGACGGTGAGCTACATGGTGTATCAGAGCATGCTGGTAGTTGTAGTTGTTAAATAACATCAACTCCATTATTTATTCAAAATTAATTCATCAAAAAGTCAAAAGAAACAAACATATTATTGTTCCTATATAAAGATAGGGATGAAAAAAAATAATCTATTGTACAGGCCCATTATAAGTGTCCAAAAATAATTATAGCGGTCAGATGAATAGCAACGCATATCTCCCCTATACGTGTATCCTGTGTTGTTAATCATATATACATAATTATGCAAATGATAATGGCTGCTATATTTATGCAAAAAAGGTGGCGACCGAAATGGCAGGATATAAAATGTGTCATGTTACCCCTGTCATTGATTAATAAGGCGAGAATGCTTCCAATTGTTGAATACCATAGATTTCCGTCATATATCCATAAGGCTTTAAACAAAAGTATTACAATATACTTTGTTCTTCATCTTGCAGAGGTTCCTAGAAAAGGGCTACGACCAGCTGCGCAGGCAGCCTGATAAAAAGGCCGTGGTCAGCGCCCTAATGACGGACTTAGGCGGCCAACACGATCGCCTGGCCATTGTCAAGAAATGGTCTGACCTGAAGAGGCGCCACATGGACCAGGTCAGACGTATTCGGGATAAATATCATCCAGGTAAGTTATTGGTGACAGGTATGTTTTTTTTTTCCAAAGTGTATTTTGTGCGTGAACTCGAGAGAGGAGCCGGACTGCAGGAGTTGGGAGTAGGCAGGCCTCCCCAGAGGCAATCTGCCACCTTTCTCCATGCCCCGGGTGGCAATGGCGGGTGTGAGGGGGTCCTCCCACAGACCGTCCTACCTGCTCCGCTTCGAAGCCCAAACGGGGCAGAGGGACTCCCTATAAGGGAGTGAGAGGATTTGCCCGCTCAACCAGCCCCGTTAGTCCTTCGCCTCTCTTTTTAGAGACCGCGTGGTCAGAGTGCCTGCATGTTAACCCAATATCGAGTGCGTGTGTAAGTGTGGTGGTTTTTGTGGGAGGGGGGTGGGCGTACTAAGCGCAGGCTTACCTCGCATAGCACACCCACCGGGGGCCGGGCTGAGACCACCAAACTCAATTCACATGTAGCCGAGAGCGAGATCCGAACCCCTAGCTGCAGAGGTGAATCGCTTGTCAGCGCAGTGGCAATTGCGTTGAGCCACCGCAGCTCCTTTGGTGACAGTTATGTAAGGTCATATGTAATTAATGTAAGGTCAGATGTTGTTAACCCAGACGCCATGTTGTGGTAACATATATCACCACCAGCCAAGGTATTCATAGTACTGTTGAAAAAAGACATGGGACAGCAGACAGGAACACAGAAGTTGTGGGAACATACTTTTCCCATTGCTTTGCATGGGACTTTAAACAAAAACCCCAACCCTCACCAATGGGGGTAGTTAAGGGATAAATTAACGATCCTATACTTTAAGTGGACGTATAAGTAACATGTGACCAAGTGTTATCGAAATATCTACAGCTGTTATGAAGTAACATGTATTTCCCATAGAGTTGAATGGGACTTTAAAGAAAAACCCCGACCATGGCAAATGGGGGTGGGTAAGGGTTAAACCACCTATCCTATGTTTGTGGCTGACATATAAGTAACCTGTGTGCCAAGTTTCATGTAAATATCTTTAGCCGTTTGGACGTGATGCTGGAACATACATACACACACACACACGTTGAGTTTTATATATATAGATTCCCACTAAATTCCTGTGTTAGGCGTGGGGTTGTTATAGTAATCCCGTGTACTCCATCAGGCCCTTTTTTTAACATGAGATCGTCTGAACAAAACAAAGGAGACAAAAACAGCTCATTTTACCATGGTGGCAGCCCAGCTCACGCTCAGTCCCCTGTAGTGCCCACAAGACCCTTTAATATAACATTGTCCCATTGGTTAACTGTCTATATAAATTAATTTGTATTCATATACAATACAGCAGAGTACACAGAATTTGCATACGTCATTAGAAAACATTTTAACATATATGTTATTATAGGAGCTCCTCTACCAGCTGTGCGCCCCAAGCGCACAAGGCGACAGGCCGCAGAGGAGGAGGATGAAGAGGAGGATGCGGCAGAGGAGGATGCGGCAGAGGAGGAGAGGGATGAGGAGGAGCAGCCAGGGCCCTCCCACTCGCCAACCCCAGCTCCTGCTGAAGTTGAGGCGCTTGATGAGGAGCTTACCCCCTCCCCCCAAATTTCTGGTGAAATCGCGGCTGCAGGGGAGGTCGAGGAGGTGGAAGAGACCGTTGCTATGAGCGTCGGTCAGGACGGTAATTATGTGCACAAAGCTTAATAACATTTTAACAATAAAATGTAGATATAAAAATGGACAACATTTAAAGCGCACCCGTCAGATTTCAGAACCATAATATGGTATTTATGATAGAAGTATACAGGTAGTGCAGAATTATTAGGTAAGTTGTATTTTTGAGGATTCATTTTATTATTGAACAACCATGTTCTCAATGAACCCAAAAAACTCATTAATATCAAAGCTGAATATTTTTTTAAGTAGTTTTTTTTTTTTTAGTTTTAGCTATTTTAGGGTGATATCTGTGTGTGCAGGTGACTACTATTACTGTGCATAATTATTAGGCAACTTAACCAAAAAAAAATATATACCCATTTCAATTAATTATTTTTACCAGTGAAACCAATATAACATCTGAACATTCTCAAATATACATTTCTGACATTCAAAAAGAAAACAAAAACAAATAAGTGACCAATATAGCCACCTTTCTTTGCATGGACACTCAAAAGCCTGCCATCCATGGATTCTGTCAGTGTTTTGATCTGTTCACCATCAACATTTCGTGCAGCAGCAACCGCAGCCTCCCAGACACTGTTCAGAGAGGTGTACTGTTTTCCCTCCTTGTAAATCTCACATTTGATGATGGACCACAGGTTCTCAATGCGGTTCAGATCAGGTGAACAAGGAGGCCATGTCATTAGTTTTTCTTCTTTTATACCCTTTCTTGCCAGCCACGCTGTGGAGTACTTGGACGCGTGTGCTGGAGCATTGTCCTGCATGAAAATCATGTTTTTCTTGAAGGATGCAGACTTCTTCCTGTACCACTGCTTGAAGAAGGTGTCTTCCAGAAACTGGCAGTAGGACTGGGAGTTGAGCTTGACTCCATCCTCAACCCGAAAACGCCCCACAAGCTCATCTTTGATGATACCAGCCCAAACCAGTACTACACCTCCACCTTGCTGGCGTCTGAGTAGGACTGGAGCTCTCTGCCCTTTACCAATCCAGCCACGGGCCCATCCATCAGGCCCATCAAGACTCACTCTCATTTCAGCAGTCCATAAAACCTTAGAAAAATCATTCTTGAGATATTTCTTGGCCCAGTCTTGACGTTACAGCTTGTGTGTCTTGTTCAGTGGTCGTCGTCTTTCAGCCTTTCTTACCTTGGCCATGTCTCTGAGTATTGCACAACTTGTGCTTTTGGGCACTCCAGTGATGTTGCAGCTCTGAAATATGGCCAAACTGGTGGCAAGTGGCATCTTGGCAGCTGCACGCTTGACTTTTCTCAGTTCATGGGCAGTTATTTTGCGCCTTGGTTTTTCTAAAGGGTTCTTGCGACCCTGTTGACTATTGTGAATGAAACGCTTGATTGTTCGATGATCACGCTTCAGAAGCTTTGCAATTTTAAGAGCGCTGCATCCCTCTGCAAGATATCCTGTCAAGTCCTTCTTTTGACCCATTTTGCCAAAGGAAAGGAAGTTGACTAATAATTCTGCACACCTGATATAGGGTGTTGATGTCATTAGACCACACACCTTCTCATTACAGAGATGTACATCACCTAATATGCTTAATTGGTAGTAGGCTTTCGAGCCTATACAGCTTGGAGTAAGACAACATGCATAAAGAGGATGATGTGGTCAAAATACTCATTTGCCTAATAATTCTGCACTCCCTGTATGTGCTAGACACATAACAATTGTGTATACATGATAATGATTGTTTAATAAGCAACATAAATATTTTATTTATTTGGTAACGGTCTTTGAAATCCAAATGTTTTTTTCTTATATCCTAACAGTTCTAAAAAAGATGCTGCTGAAGCAAGCTGTGATCCGGAAAACGCAAAGGAAGATCTTATCGAACCAAAGTAAAATACGCTATCTGGACCAGCAGAATCAGCAGCTGGAGAAAGAACAAATTAAAAACTATGCTGAATGGAAGAGCTTCAGCAGCTCATGCGTAATCATGTTTGATTTTTTTTTTTTTATAATAAAAAATATGTTATTTTTTTTAAATGTTTCCTTTCTTTTTGAGATAGATTTTTAGGTTTTTCAACACATCTAACTTCACATCTAACACATTAACATCAACACATCTAATTTCATAATAAGCAAAAACATTTTATACTATTATTTTATTTAACACAAACCTAGAACAAACTAAAGTACACGGACACAGACACGACGAACACAAACTAAACTGTTGAAAAATGAACATAACAAAAGCAACTATATATATATATATATATATATATATATATATATATATATATATAGAGAGAGAGAGAGAGAGAGAGAGAGAGAGAAAGAAAGAGAGAGAGAGAGAGTGCAGATTTGCACAGGCTAATGGTTGCAGTATAAAGGCCGCAAACCAGGGTTTAACATAAAGTTCATTGTTTTAGTTACACTTGCTGTTACGATCCGGTCTGGTAGCTTGTAGCGGAGGCTGTTGGTGGATCCGCTGTGCCAGAGAGGTCATGAAGCATTACTCAACATGGAGGCTGCAGCAGTAGTATTAAAATATAATGTAATTATCACACAGGCAGCATTTACAAGCAGTAGTGGTAATAGTACTAGATAGCATCTAAATACTTGGGCAAGACTTTACAGCATCAGTAGTGGCCATAGTAGTCTATAGTGTCAAATAACTTGTGACATAGGTGTCGTGAGCAGCAGCAGTAGTAGTAACAGTAGACAATATATTGTCAAATCACTTGGGAAAGAGGTGCTATGAACAGCAGCAGCAGCAGTGGTAATAGTAGTATAGAGTGGCAAATAACTTGTGACATAGGTGTCTTGACCAAGCAGCAGCAGTAGTAGTATAGGTGTCTTGACCAAGCAGCAGCAGTAGTAGTAGTAGTAGATACAGAGTCATATCACTTGGCCAGGAGGTGCCATGATGAACAGCAGTGGTAATAGTAGTATAGAGTGGCAAATAACTTCTGACATAGGTGTCTTGACTGAGCAGCAGCAGCAGTAGTAGTAGTAGTAGATACAGAGTCATATCACTTGGCCAGGAGGTGCCATGATGAACAGCAGTGGTAATAGTAGTATATAGAGTGGGAAATAACTTCTGACATAGGTGTCTTGACTGATCCAGAGGAGTCATGGGAGAAAGTCATGTGGTCAGATGAGACCATAATATAACTTTTTGGTCATAATTCCACTAACCGTGTTCGGAGGAAGAAGAATGATGAGTACCATGCCAAGAACGCCATCCCTACTGTGAAGCATGGGGGTGGTAGCATCATGCTTTGGGGGTGTTTTTCTGCACATGGGACAGGGTGACTGCACTGTATTAAGGAGAGGATGACCGGGGCCATGTATTGCGAGATTTTGGGCAACAACCTCCTTCCCTGAGTTAGAGCTTTGAAGATGGGTCGAGGCTGGGTCTTCCAACATGACAATGACCCAAAGCACACAGCCAGGATAACCAAGGAGTGGCTCTGTAAGGAGCATATCAAGGTTCTGGCGTGGCCTAGCCAGTCTCCAGACCTAAACCCAATAGAGAATCTTTGGAGGGAGCTCAAACTCTGTTTCTCAGCGAGAGCCCAGAAACCTGACTGATGTAGAGAATATCTGTGTGGAGGAGTGGGCCAAAATCCCTCCTCCAGTGTGTGCAAAGCTGGTGAAAAACTACAAGAAAGGTTTGACCGCTGTAATTGCAAACAAAGCCTACTGTACCAAATATTAACATTGATTTTCTCAGGTGTTCAAATAGTTATATTCAGCACTGTAAATACATCAGGTCCGGGGCTCCATCAGGGAATGCATTACAAGGGACCCTTCAGCGCCCTGAACCGACGGCGGGTGCCAGAAAGTCACCGCCGATCCAGGACTCATTCATCTTTGTCCTCTTGTCCGTGACCACCCCACCTGCCGCGCTGAATGTCCGCTCAGATAGTACGCTGGAGGGGGGGCAAGACAATAACTCCAGCGCATACTGAGCGAGCTCGCGGCAGGTGTCCAATCTGGCAACCCAGTACTCCATGGGGTCGTCGGTGATCATACTCTCAGAAGCACCGACGGACGCCATGTAATCTGCCACCATGTGGGCCAGCCGCTGGTGGTGACTGCTGCTTCTGGTTCTTGGTCGCTCCGATTGGAAGAACATCCTCATCTCATCCATTAGGTCCCCTGCTCGGCTGCTGCTGGGTGCAGCCACCTGCTGGGTGAGATGAGGGGGGACAACTGGAGGCCGGGGAGTTGCCTGCTCCAACCACCTGACAATGCCTGCCTGCAGTTCCTCCGTCCGGTGCAGCCTCCGGCTGGCTGGGATGAACTGCTCCAGTTTCCCCTTGCACCTGGGATCCAAAAGGGTGGCCATCCAAAAATCATCCCTCTCCTTGATGGTCTTAATCCGGGGGTCCCTCCTGAGGCATCTCAGCATGTGGGCAGCCATGGGGAAGAGCACAGCCCGCTGTGACTCCTCACTGCTGCCCAGGTCAATGAGGTCAGACTCTTCATCCCTGAGGCGCTGCTGCTCACGCTCAGAGATGCCCAACCCCCGGACTATCGGTGCCCCCAACACCGGCTCTCCCTCCTGACCAGGCCCTGACTCCAGGACGACACCAGCAACCTCCTCATCATCATCATCATCCTCCTCCTCCTCCTCCTCCTCGTCCTGGCCCTGGTCTCGGTGGAGCATTGCTGCCTCCTCCTGCTCCACCAAGGCACTCTCCCCAGCTTCGAGCAGGCGATCTAGTGTCCTCTCCAGCACGAACACTATAGGGAGCACGTCATTGAGGCCGACATGCTCCCTGCTCACCATCTTGGTCGCCTGCTCGAAGGAGGACAACACATGGCAGACCTGGTGTATCTGCCCCCACTCCGCACAGGTGATGAAAGGGAGTTTTAGTGAAGTCCTCTCAGTGCCTAGCTCCAGCAGGTACTCCCTCACCGCCCTTCGCTGCTCCCACAACCTCTTCAGCATGTGGAGGGTGGAGTTCCACCGCGTCACACTGTCCACAATCAGCCTGTGAAGGGGCAGCCTGTTGACCCGCTGCAAATTGGACAGGGACGTGGTAGCGGTTGGGGAGCGCCTGAAGTGGCTGGCAATCCTACGCACCCTTAGCACAATGTCACTCAACCCGGGATAGGTGCGCAGGAACTTCTGCACCACAAGGTTGAGGACATGTGCCAGACAGGGCACGTGGGTCAGACTGCCAGCATTGAGGGCGGCGAGTAGGTTGCTGCCGTTATCACAGACAACCATACCTGCCTGGAGCCTTCGGGGTGTCAGCCACTTCTGGACCTGAGCCTGAAGTGCGGTCAGCACTTCAGTGCCAGTGTGTCTCCGGTCCCCTAAACTAACAAGCTGGAGCACGGCCTGACAGCGCACGTGCCCCACACTTGAGTAGCTACGGGGGCGCTTGCTGGGAGGCTCAGCAGCTGCGGAGACAGTGGCTTGAGGGAGACCAGCAGTTCTCCCCTGGACACCCCGGGGCGGCACCACAAAATCGGTTGCCGCCGATCCCTCCCCGGCGCCTCGGAGGGAAACCCAATGGGCCGTGAAACTTATGTAGCGCCCCTGCCCATGCCTGCTGGTCCAGCCATCCATTGTCAGATGAACCCTGTCGCTGACAGCGTGATCCAGCGACAGGGTTACATTCTGCACAATGTGCTGGTGTAGGGCAGGGACACCAGTCCTGGCAAAGAAATGGCGGCTGGGGACACGCCATTGGGGTTGGGCCTGCTCCAACATCTGCCTGAAGGGGTTGCTGTCAACTATGTTGAAGGGCAGCAGATGTTGGGCAATAACCCTTGCCAGGAGCCCATTGAGGGAACGCACACGTCGGTCTCCAGGGGGGAAGGGAGTGGTGCGTTCAAAGGCGTCTGAAATCGACGCCTGGCGCCGGACGGCAGTGCAGGACACAGACGCGGAGGGTGCTGTGAAAGTAGAGGTCTGGATGCCGGTACCAGTAGCTCTACTAGAGGGAGCGGGGGGCATGACCTGCTGGGAAGAGATGAAGCTGTGGCAGGGGCTGCTGTACCCTGCTCACTTGTGGTGGTGGCGCTGCTACCACCACCACGCTTCATCTCGTTATACACCCGCCAGTGGTTGATCCTCAGGTGCTGGTTCAGGGCTGTGGTACCCACCCGAGCCAAACACTTCCCTCTCTTCACCCTGACTTTACAGATCTGGCAGATGGCCACGGTAGGGTTGTCTGCTACCAGGGTGAAGTAGTCCCAGACAGGTGACTTCAGCACCGCCCTCCTGTCAGATGGGGTGACGCTGACTTGCACCTGCTGGGACTCGGTGCGCACAGGTGGAGCTGCCTGCTGCTGCTGACACCTCCTGCTGCCATCACCAGTGGAGACCCTGACGCTGGTCTCCCTGGTGGTGACCTGGCGCACCGTTTCCCCAGGGTGCCTACCTTCACCGTCGTCACTGACGCAGTGAGCCGACGAGTCAGATGGCACCCATGATGGGTCACCCTCCTCTTCGCCCCCAGATATGTCAGACCAAGGGCTGAGATGTGTTGGTCTGAAGGAACCAGCTGACATGGAGCCTCTAGCCTGGCTCCGCTGTCCCCTCACCCACGCCTGGGTCTGACTAGGTGCTGTTGTTGCCTGCACCAAAACAGCAGCACCACTTTGAAGGGATGTCTCTGGGATACTGCCAGCAGGTATCCCATCCTCCTCATCCATCCCTTCAAAAAGGTCCTGACCATCAGGACAGAGCTGGAGGTCTGCCTGATGCATGGCCTCCCCCAAGAGATCCCTCTCACTGTCGCTGTCGAACAGTAAGATGCTGGACTCTTGGGGGCTGGGGGGGGTACTGAAGGCACCGGTGTAGTGGTGGTACTACTAAGAGTCGGGACAGACGACTCAGTGGCACTGCTGTGCCCCATATAGTCCACCACTACTGGAGCCTGAGATGGCAATATCGGGCGGCTGCCCGATGGAAAGAACTCCCGGATCAGGCGGACTCCCCTTCCACCCGATCCTGTAGCACTAGTAGGGGCGCGAGAGGTACCCCGTGCTGGCAGCGACCCAGCACTGGGAGTAACTCCCCTACCCCTGCTGCCACGGCCACGGATGCCGCTCATAATTGCTGATGTGGGGGGGGGGGGTAAACTTTATTGGGGCGGGAAATGTGAGGAAGGTTTTTTTTTGTATTTTTAAAAGACAGGCACGCAGACAAAGACGTAGACAGACGGCTACTAAACTATAATAAAACTAGTACACCAAAGAAAGGACTACAAAAAAAAAGTACTAAACAAACACTAACTGCTTACACAAACTTAAAGACTATAAACTAAAGCTAATTTTTTTTTTTTTTTTTACACTAACTGACAAGGACTACAACTAAAAAAAAAAATGCACTAAACAAACACTAAATAATAAAAAATTTTTTTTTTTTTTTTTTTTTTTACAAGACAGACACTAAACACACACTAAACTAAGCTAGCTGAAAGAAATGTACACTAACAGTATGTACACTCACTACACAGAAAACTATCTAACACTAAGCTAAACTACCTGAACAACACAACACAAAACGTAGCTTTTAAAAAAGCTCTTGGGTCTTTTGCTTTGAAAAAAGCAGTTTATAATCAGTAGAATATGCACTGAAATCACTAGCAAAGTAGCAATGAAGCACAATGCTGATGCTGCAAGATCAAACAGGAACACAGACACAGGAACACAGAAACAGTCCACACTCTCTAGCCACCTTCTGAATCTGCAATGAAATGGTGCTGGGAGTGACCTTATATAATGTCCGTGCAGGCAGGTTCCTATTGGTTGCAAACCTATGACAACTGTGGTAGGAGAACTCTGATTGGCTGTGATGCAAAAGAAGGGTGGAGAAAATAATCGCGCAATATTCCTATTGCCGAATATTCGCATTGCGAATATTCGGCAATATAAAATGATTGCTTCAGCTACTCGGCCCAAGGTCTCTAATCATACCAGCAATGCTTTTAGACGTCGATGGAGATCACTAGGATGTGATCTGTTTTAAAAATGAAACTGAAAAAAATCGCTCTGATGCGGAAGATAGGGGCGAAGAAAATAATCGCGCAATATTCCTATTGCCGAATATTCGCATTGCGATTTTTCGGCAAGATACATTGATCGCTTCAGCTACTCGGCCCAAGGTCTCTAATCATACCAGCAATGCTTTTAGACGTCGATGGAGATCTCTAGGATGTGATCTGTTCTAAAAATAAAATTGGAAAAATTTGAATATTCGGAATTGCGAATATTCACCGCGAAATTCGAAATATATCGCGAATACTCGAATATGCTATATTCGAGCCGAATATTCGCAATACGAATATTCGTGAGCAACACTACTAATAATTACAGACCAGGCTGGATTTGTAAAAGGGAGAGAAGGGAGGGATAATAGCTTAAGAACTATATTGTTATTACAGGAGGACGACAAGAAGAAACCCCCAGTCGTACTCATGTCAATAGATGCTGAAAATGCTTTTGACAGAGTCGAATGGGGGTTTATGATGGAAACTTTGCGAACTATAGGAATGGGACCTAGATTCATGAAATAGGTGGAAAATGTATATAATCACCCGACGGCAAGGGTAAAGGTCAATGGGAGTGTGTCGTCTGTGTTTGAAATGATGAATGGACCAGACAGGGCTGCCCGCTCTCACCCCTCCTGTATGTAATATCGTTAGAACCATTACTGGCCAGGATACAGAATAATTCAGATATAGGGGGGTGAGAGTGGGAGAGGAGGAGCATAAGGTTGCGGACGACATACTCCTATATGTGACCAAACCTAGACTCTCTGGCCCAGATTCACGTAGATCGGCGCATCTTTATGCCGGCGTAGCGCATCTCATATGCGTTACGCCAACGTAACTTAGAGAGGTAAGGTCCGTATTCTCAAAGCAAATGCGTCCAATTTTGCGCTGGCGTAATGTAAATTTGTTGGCGTAATTCAAAGTAGGAAGGAAGTGGGCGTGATCCATTTAAATGAAGCGTGACCCCATGCAAATGAAGGGCCGAACGAACGGCGCATGCGCCGTGACGTGATCGTATGTCCCGCGCCCCTCTGCGCATGCTCACAACTACGCCCGACGTAAACCCTCAGATACGCCGGCCCACCGTTTACGCCCAGACATGTGCCCGTCGAGTGCAAAAGTACGCCCGTCTGTTTGTTAGTGCTGTAAGTACCTTTGCTATCTTCCTGTGTGCCATGTCTGCTCAGCGTAGTGGGAGTAGGAAGAAGAACTTCTCCCCAGAGGAGAGGGCCATTATAATTTCGGCCATGGAGAGATATGATGCTCGCCTCCATGGGGCACAAAGTAAGGACACCAGCAAGGGGAAGAGGGATGAGATCCTGATGCGGATAACCACCCAGGTCAATGCCCTAGGGAATGAGGTGAGGAGGCCCCAGGACATTGCAAAAAAAATGAACGACCTGCGCAGGAAGGTCAAGGAGAAGCTGGGCAATATGAGAAGGCATGCCAGGGGCACTGGTGGTGGACCAGCCTCTACTATTCGGCTGACTTCCGAGGAGCAGGTGGTTGCCCGGTGCCTTGAGAGGGAGCAAGTGGAGGGCTATGACTCAGTTGAGCCGGCCTTGAGGACAGGTAAGTGTGTTTTTTCTCCTATCTGGTGTGTAGCATGTGAGGGGGTGGAAGGGAACATGTGACAAGTGTGTGGGTCCACCAACATGTGAATGTTTTGTGTCATCCGCAGATGTCCAGGAGGGAGCTGGGCCATCTGGTGCCTCTGCCTGTCCCACACCTTCATCCCCTGAGCATTATGCCCCTGACCCCCTGGGAAGCCAAGAGGCATTGGTGGAGGGGAGTGGTGCCCAGACCTCCACTGAAGAGGTGGTTGAGGAGGATGCGCTCCATATGGGTGAGGAGGTGTGCCTGTATTTGGAAGAGTCCTCCCTCTCGGCTGATCCGTCGCGGACGTCAAGCTCCATCTCATCCAGCCCCTCAGGATCCATCCCCATCACACCTACTCCCTCAAGTGCCTCCCCCTATGCCAGGCCTCAAGCCTCTCCTGGCCCCAGGAAGGCAACCAGGAAGACCAGGGGGGTTCCTGAGTTCCTTCCGGAACATTTAACCAGGGCCCAGGACTCTTAAACCCGCCATATGGGTGAGATGGCCGTAGAGATGAGGCATGTGGTAGACAGCCTGGCCTCCACGGGCCACATCAATGATGCCCTGCAAGATGTGTCTGGCAACACTGCAGCTGTGATCACCTGCATGGGGGAGCTGCAGGCCACAACGGCTACCCTCGTGGCAGAGGTGAGGTCCCTGACTGAGGCCGTCCAGGGCAACACAGCTGCCATTGAGGCGGAGGGGAGACAGTCGCGGCTGGTGCAGGCAGAGACTAATACCATCCTCACCCGCATTGCCGTGGCTTTAGAGGGCAGGCCTCCAGCCTGGGAGAGACCTGGTGATGCTCCTCCACCAGATGCCCCCCCACACCTGAGCCTTCTACCAGGCAGTTAAGGAGCCGTGGCCGTGGCCGTGGCAGCAGGCTTGGCCCACGACAGGGCAACTGATTTTTTGAATTTTCCTTTTTTTGCTCTGGTGAAGAGCGTTTTGGTTTATTTTTGCTCAGGTCATTAGCTTTGTTTCTTTTTCCTCAGGTCATAAGGTATTTTTTTTTGAACAATTACTGCACATGGTGAGGCATGCAGATTATAGTGTGACTGGTGTGTGAATGGGGGGGGTGACACTCCTGCCAGCAAAGAGGTGTCACCCTCAGTCGTTGGGGAGAAGTGATCCCCACGACCCGTGTGAATGTGGTATGGTCAGTGACATAATTGGAGCCTTGGCATGGCGTTGCTGCTCCCAAGTCCTGCATGGTGGACTTGGGCTAATCCAATGTGATGTGGATGTGGTGTGAGATAGGGACCACAGTGGTGTGCATGCGTGCATTCTCCTTGTGCCATGATGAATGTGTGTTTAACGTGCAAAGATGCGTTCCACGAGGCATCTCCTGACTGCTGTTCCCTCAGCAGATGGGGTAGCCTCGGGCAGGGGGGGAATGTCTGGTTCAGGGGTCAGGTCATCACGTATGTCAATCTCCAGGCCCTTTCTCTCTGCAAAGTTGTGCAGAATGCAACATGCCCTGATGATCTGGCACACAAAGTTTGGGGAATACAACAGGGTCCCCCCGGACTTATCCAGGCATCGGAAACGGGACTTCAGGATGCCAAATGTGCGTTCCACCACTGCACGGGTACATATGTTTGCTTCATTGTAGTTTTGCTCTCCTGTGGTTTGGGGATTCCGGAATGGAGTCATGAGATGGGGGCCAAGTGCATATGCAGAGTCACCTGGAAGGGAAAAGACAGGAGGATGTTAGTCGTGCATGTGCCCCTCGTGATGTCTGCATCATGGGGTCGGACAGTCATGCCTGACTCCCATGTCACTCACCAACCAGCCAGCTGTCCCCATACATGTTCTGTTCAAATTCTGTTGGGATGGTGCTTTGACGGTATATGTAGCTGTCGTGGCTGGACCCTGGGTGTCTGGCACGGACATGCCATATGAGGCATTGGGCATCGGCTATCACCTGTACATTGATGGAATGCCAGCGCTTCCGATTGCGGTATATGTGCTCTGTGTCACGGGGGGGGCCGTAGTGCCACATGTGTGCAATCAATGGCCCCCACGGTGCATGGGAATCCTGCAATTCAGACAAAATCCGC
The DNA here is from genome assembly GCF_905171775.1 of Rana temporaria. Taxonomy (NCBI): domain Eukaryota; kingdom Metazoa; phylum Chordata; class Amphibia; order Anura; family Ranidae; genus Rana; species Rana temporaria. The sequence continues at coordinate 371,687,751 of NC_053489.1, forward strand.
CATTGCCTTATTCCGCAGGTGCTCCTGGGTGGGTCTGATGATGTGGTGGGACATGCGTCTGAGGATTGCGGGGACAACCTGGTGCACACATCTGCTCATACTGGTTTGTGACATCCCAGCCACAACTCCACTTGTACGCTGAAAAGATCCACTGGCGAGGAAATGCAGTGTTGCCAGTACCTTGACCAGTGGCTGCACTGCATGTGAGCAGTGTGTCTGGCTGGTAATGTCATCATGCAGGGTTGTGGCCAATTCCAGGATGGCATCAGTGTTTAATCTGAAGATACGATACACCTCCAAATCCCCCATGCCAAAGACGTACGCGTTCGGTATATCCTCTCCCGTGCCCTCCTTCTACGCGCCTGGGCACACACTAGTAGTGCTATGACCATGCCTGCCCCTGGCATGTTGGCATACGGATGTGTTGCCCTGCAAGTGTGGTTGCTCAGCTCGTCCGTAGCGGTGCTGCTGAAGCTGCTCTCCAGCTGACCTGCACACGTCTGGTGCAAAGTTACCCCTGCTTTATGAGGGGTAACTTTAGGCCGGACGTACAGCTTGCGCGCACCGCACGTAGCCTGCGTCGGGCGTACGTACGTTCGGGAATCGGCGTATCTCCCTCATTTGCATATTTGAATAGGAAATCAATGGGAGCGCAAGATGCGCCCAGCATAAATATGCACCCACGCTACGCCGGCGTAGAAAAGTTACGTCGGTCAGGAGAAGCCTATTTTCAGGCGTATCTGGTTCTGTGGGTACGGCGCATAGATACGCGGGCGTATATATACACTTACGCCGCGCATCTCGAGATATGCCGGCGTAACTTCTTCTTTAAGAATCTGGGCCTCTCTTCCCAATGTAATGAAAGAAATAAAAAAATACGGGGAACTTTCTAATTTTAAAATGAATCCCATAAAAACGATAATCTTGAACCTGGGAATAGATACAAAAGAAGAAAAAGATTTACAGAAAGAATTTATATTTACCTGGGAAAAAATAACATTATCATACTAAGTAGGGTTGAGCGAACCCGAACTGTAAAGTTCGGGTTCGGTACAGACTTTGGTTTTTTTTTGCTCCCGAACAATTGGAAAAAGTTTGGGTTCGGGTTCGGAGTTCGGGTATGTTTTGGCGCGCTGCACGGCAGCCAATCGCCATTTGTTTTACTACTGTGACTGGGAACTGATCACAGCCATGCCTACTTATGGCATGGCTGTGATTGGCCAGTGCAGCATGTGACCCATCATGTGACCAGCCTCTATATTAGATAGAGGCTCACAGCACAGATCGTTACTCTGCTTTAGTTATGATAGGGAGAGGTTGCCGCTGCTGCTTAGGGACAGTGTCAGAGAGCTGTATCCTGCTTCAGAAATCTCAACAGGCACACTTTATTTCTTTGATATCTGCATCATCTTATGGTTCCTGGCTCGTCACTGTGCTTTAGTTATCATAGGGAGAGGCTGCTGCTGTTGCTTAGGGACAGTGTCATTTAGGTGTATCCTGCTTGAGAAATCTCAACAAGCACACTTTATTTCTTTGATATCTGCATCATCTTTTTGTTCCTGGCTCGTCACTGTGCTTTAGTTATCATAGGGAGACCCTGCTGCTGTTGCTTAGGGACAGTGTCATTTAGGTGTATCCTGCTTGAGAAATCTCAACAAGCACACTTTATTTCTTTGATATCTGCATCATCTTATGGTTCCTGGCTCGTCACTGTGCTTTAGTTATCATAGGGAGAGGCTGCTGCTGCTGCTTAGGGACAGTGTCAATTAGGTGTATCCTGCTTCAGAAATCTAAACAAGCACTCTTTATTCCTGTGACATCTGCTGTGCTTCATATAGTTTAGGAATTTTGTTCAGCTATGGGGACAGAAATCTATAGGTGACTCTGTATATTTCAACAGCACTGCACCTGCCACCACCTGTGCACCTGTGATATACTGTGTGTGTCCGGGAATAGTTCAGGGACAGGTTCCAGAAATTGTTGTATAGGGACAGCAATCTATAGGTGACTCTGTATATTTCAACAGCACTGCACCTGCCACCACCTGTGCACCTGTGATATACTGTGTGTGTGTGTCCAGTACATAGTTCAGGGACAGGTTCCAGATATTTCCTATAGGGACAGCAATCTATAGGTGACTCTGTATATTTCAACAGCATTGCACCTGCCACCACCTGTGCACATGTGATATACTGTGTGTGTGTCCAGTACATAGTTCAGGGACAGGTTCCAGAAATTTCCTATAGGGACAGCAATCTATAGGTGACTGTATATTTCAACTGTACCTGCCACCACCTGTGCACCTGTGATATACTGTGTGTGTCCAGTACATATTTCAGGGACAGGTTCCAGATATTTCCTATAGGGACAGCAATCTATAGGTGACTCTGTATATTTCAACTGCACCTGCCACCACCTGTGCACCTGTGATATACTGTGTGTGTCCAGCACATAGTTCAGGGACAGGTTCCAGAAATTTTCATATAGGGACAGCAATCTATAGGTGACTCTGTATATTTCAACAGCACTGCACCTGCCACCACCTGTGATATACTGTGTGTGTGTGTGTCCAGTACATAGTTCAGGGAAAGGTTCCAGATATTTCCTATAGGGACAGCAATCTATAGGTGACTCTGTATATTTCAACTGCACCTGCCACCACCTGTGATATACTGTGTGTGTCCAGCACATAGTTCAGGGACAGAATCCAGAAATTTTCATATAGGGACAGCAATCTATAGGTGACTCTGTATATTTCAACAGCACTGCACCTGCCACCACCTGTGCACCTGTGATATACTGTGTGTGTGTGTGTGTGTGTGTGTGTGTGTCCAGTACATAGTTCAGGGACAGGTTCCAGATATTTCCTATAGGGACAGCAATCTATAGGTGACTGTATATTTCAACTGCACCTGCCACCACCTGTGCACCTGTGATATACTGTGTGTGTCCAGCACATGGTTCAGGGACAGGTTCCAGAAATGTTCATATAGGGACAGCAATCTATAGGTGACTCTGTATATTTCAACAGCACTGCACCTGCCACCACCTGTGCACCTGTGATATACTGTGTGTGTCCAGCACATAGTTCAGGGACAGGTTCCAGAAATGTTCATATAAGGACAGCAATCTGTAGGTGACTCTGTATATTTCAACTGCACCTGCCACCACCTGTGCACCTGTGATATACTGTGTGTGTCCAGCACATAGTTCAGGGACAGGTTCCAGAAATTTTCATATAGGGACAGCAATCTATAGGTGACTCTGTATATTTCAACAGCACTGCACCTGCCACCACCTGTGATATACTGTGTGTGTGTGTGTCCAGTACATAGTTCAGGGAAAGGTTCCAGATATTTCCTATAGGGACAGCAATCTATAGGTGACTCTGTATATTTCAACTGCACCTGCCACCACCTGTGATATACTGTGTGTGTCCAGCACATAGTTCAGGGACAGAATCCAGAAATTTTCATATAGGGACAGCAATCTATAGGTGACTCTGTATATTTCAACAGCACTGCACCTGCCACCACCTGTGCACCTGTGATATACTGTGTGTGTGTGTGTGTGTGTGTGTGTCCAGTACATAGTTCAGGGACAGGTTCCAGATATTTCCTATAGGGACAGCAATCTATAGGTGACTGTATATTTCAACTGCACCTGCCACCACCTGTGCACCTGTGATATACTGTGTGTGTCCAGCACATGGTTCAGGGACAGGTTCCAGAAATGTTCATATAGGGACAGCAATCTATAGGTGACTCTGTATATTTCAACAGCACTGCACCTGCCACCACCTGTGCACCTGTGATATACTGTGTGTGTCCAGCACATAGTTCAGGGACAGGTTCCAGAAATGTTCATATAAGGACAGCAATCTGTAGGTGACTCTGTATATTTCAACTGCACCTGCCACCACCTGTGCACCTGTGATATACGGTGTGTGTCCAGTACATAGTTCAGGCACAGGTTCCAGAAATGTTCCTATAGGGACAGCAATCTATAGGTGACTCTGTATATTTCAACTGCACTGCACCTGCCACCACCTGTGCACCTGTGATATGCTGTGTGTGTGTATCAGGAATCAAGTACTTACCGAGACCGATATGCAGAGGGTGGTTCACCTTTACGACCAAGTGCGCCCGTCCCCTGAGGTTGAGACAGGAGGCAGAAGCACAAGGCGGTACCGGTGCCAGCGAAGAAGCGGTGCTTGCAGGTAGTAGCAGCAGATGTAGTAGCTTCAGCGGGACTGCAGCCGGAGACAGGAGATAACCGAAGATACGTCAGGGATGCAGGTACGGATCAGGTCCAGATGAAGACTAGGAACGTTCCAAAACACAAGCCGAGGTTCAGGGGGCAGAGAAGGTAGCAGGTCCAAGTCACAAGCCAAAAGGTCAGGTCAGGAGAGTTCAAGCAAAGTAGGTGAGACAAGCCAAGTTCAAAAGTTCCAGGAGAGAGCTGAGTCGGGAAGCAATCCACAAGGTAAGGTTTCCAGGAAACAGGATACGGGTCAGAAGCTGACGACGAACCAGCAATTAGCAGAGGGGAAGGGGCTGGCTTAAATAGGCCGCACTGGCCACTGATTGGTCCACAGAAAGTACAGGTTCAGCACCAGGCTCAAATGGATAGCACACAGGATAGCACTGAGCAGTGGCTCAAAGACAAAGAGCTTGACTATGGTATACCAGAATACACCCTGACCGCTAAGACCCTTTTACAGTTAATACCCCACATTAACCCTTAATAAATAATGAGACCACCACTTAATGTTGGAGTAAAAACTGGCCGTAGCAGCCTCCTTTATTTTAAATACTCTTTAAATAATAAATAACCAATAACATAACAACAAACACGTAAAATTCCTGAGATAATACCTCTCCTAAATGGTGTTGGACTTTGCAGGACCCACTAACCACTAAACTTATTCACACTTTAACTTTTTAACCTTGTAACTCTTTATTTGGCACTGCGGTGTCCTAACCTCTGGTCATAGGCCTCAAGCCGAAACTGGCTCAAAGACGACCGTTGACCGCAGTGCCCCCAATTCACCAATCTTCCAGCTACATTAGTAGACTGGGAACTAGAAACCCCTTCAGAAACCATCCACCACTGGGTACTGGTGTCCATCTTTGGGGTAATATCTTCTCCTGCAAAGTCCGAAAAACACCCGCCACTGCCACGACGATGTAATCCTCACCTGTAAAGAAACAAACACAAAAACAGCACCCAAACACATACCAAATTATCAAGTACCATCAGTCCATATTTTCTACCTCAAAACTAGGGAGGGTGGGTGGGAACTTTGCTCCCCCACGCCTGTCTGCCCGGGAAACTGGCTGGTGAGAGATATGTGTAAACTCCCCTCCCACAGCTCCTGCTCCTCCTTCCCCCCCAGCTACCAGGGTTCTGTTAACCCTGTCATGGCCGGCCCTACGCTGACTTGCAGTTGGCTCCGTGCCTCACTTGACTATGGTATACCAGAATACACCCTGACCGCTAAGACCCTTTTACAGTTAATACCCCACATTAACCCTTAATAAATAATGAGACCACCACTTAATGTTGGAGTAAAAACTGGCCGTAGCAGCCTCCTTTATTTTAAATACTCTTTAAATAATAAATAACCAATAACATAACAACAAACACGTAAAATTCCTGAGATAATACCTCTCCTAAATGGTGTTGGACTTTGCAGGACCCACTAACCACTAAACTTATTCACACTTTAACTTTTTAACCTTGTAACTCTTTATTTGGCACTGCGGTGTCCTAACCTCTGGTCATAGGCCTCAAGCCGAAACTGGCTCAAAGACGACCGTTGACCGCAGTGCCCCCAATTCACCAATCTTCCAGCTACATTAGTAGACTGGGAACTAGAAACCCCTTCAGAAACCATCCACCACTGGGTACTGGTGTCCATCTTTGGGGTAATATCTTCTCCTGCAAAGTCCGAAAAACACCCGCCACCAGCACCCGAAGGTAACACCTTACCTTCGGGCGCACCTCCACACCCTCATTGCTTGTTGTACCCCCTCCTCTAGGCGCAAAGCCCACATGTCAATCCCCACGTCCGTGAGGTGAACACCATCACTCCTGAGGTAACGCCAAGGGTCAACCTCCAATTCCGGGTGCCGAACCACCAGCCCCCCGTTCCTTAGCACAAAACGCCCCACATTCCTGTTCAGCTTCCTGCGTGCACGATTCACCGCGTCTACCGACCTCGCCATCCTCCACGATGTCCTAGCCACCATGTCCGACCACACCACTACCGTCTCCGGGAAAGACAACCGGAGCCGCTGAAAGTCGAATTTAATATCCCGCGCTATCTCCAGCATAGATCTCACCCCAAGATCATTGCCCCCAGCATGAATCACTAGCACATCCGGAGGTCTGTCCAAACGTGCCCATTTGTGAACCTCCGGCACAACTCTGCTCCATAACATCCCGGGTACCCCCAACCACCGTACCCTCGCCTCCTGTCTCGAAATCCCCAGTTGCCGACCGGTCGGGCGCGCCTCCGCCCGTTTTTCCCCCCGAACCACGTAAGAGTGGCCCAAAATCCAGACCAACAAAGGTCCAGTACCTGAAAGACAGTAAGCAACAACAAATAACTAACACATCCCCCAATACAGCGACACCCACGTTTCAAAACAGTCATCTAACTCATTTCCCCTTATCCCAACAACAACTCCCAAACTCTCACCGCAAATTTGCCACCAGCTGCGGCCTAACATATGAACGAAACCTCCTCGATTCCCACCTTCCTATCCTCTTTATTGCGTCCTCCCCTAGTCCATTCCTTGCCGCCTCCGTAGCAGCCCCAATCCTAAATGAATGAGCCGAGAACTCCCTTGCAACCAGGCCCAATTCCCCCAGACACTTCCTAAACACCGCCACAAACTGATATCTCGACAGCGGGGCCCCATTTTCGTGTACCAAAAAGGTGCCCCCAACCGCCGGACGGATGTCCAGATATTTCCGGACCAGCCCCACTGGGCAAAGTTCCGATCCCTCGATCGGGAACACCTGGACTGCTCTGCCCTTGCCACTCTGGTCCGTTTTGGACCTTCTGAGCCACAACGTGACCCCCTCCGGGGCCCAACTAACGTCCGATGCCCCCATGCCCCCTTGGACGATTCTCGACGGGCTCACCAACTCGCCTATCCTAAAAGCCCCGAAAAATGCCAGCGCAAATGCCGCGCGAAACAATGTAACTTCAAAAACGGACGAACCCACAGTGCCCATCCTATCCATCAACCCTTTTAAAACGTCGAAAGACACAGGGCGGCGCGTATCCAGCCGCCGCCCTTGCTTCCTGTACCCTTTCAGAGCCTGGCGCACCCAGAAATCCTTTGTAAAATCTGGCAACCCCTGCCACTTGAATAAAAACGCCAAACCGGCCAACTTCTTATCCAATACCGACTGAGACACTCCTGCCTCGATATTCCTGGACAAAAAATACCACACCAACGTCCTCACCTCCGGTCCCGAGAGGTGCACCTCAGATTCCATTACCAAGCTACTCCATTCTACCCATACTTTTTCATAGGCCGCCCAAGTACCCGCACTCACCGATTTTTTAATCCAGGTGGAGATGATTCCAATGGAATCTGCCACAGCCACTCCGGACAGGGGACCCCTCGCTCCTCTGCTTCCGGCACCAACTCCCGGAACCTGTCCCACTGGAACCGAGACAAAGCATCAGCCACGACATTTTCAACCCCCGGTAAATGCACCGCATAAACAAACACATTCAGCTGCAGACACCGCAGTACCAAGTGTCTCAGGAGCCGAATCACTGGGGGAGAGGACGCGGTCACGCGATTTATCACCTGCACGACCCCCAGGTTATCCCCATGGAAGCGCACCTTCCGATCCCGGAAAGACGTGCCCCACAACTCAACCGCCAGCACCACTGGAAACAGCTCCAACAGCACCAAGTTTTTCGTAAAACCCGCAGCCAGCCAGGACTGAGGCCAGGGGCCCGCACTCCACTGTCCTTGAAAAAAGGCCCCAAAGCCTGATCCCCCGGCCGCGTCTGTGTACAGCTCTAGGTCAAAATTGCTGACCGGGCCAGACATCCACAAGGCCCTACCGTTAAAGGCCTCTAAAAAAGAGTGCCAGACCCACAGGTCCTCCCTGTGCTCCTTCACCAGCCTTACATAGTGGTTAGGCAAACTAACCCCTGCCGTGCTGGCCGACAGACGCCGACAAAAAATTCTCCCCATCGGGAGGATCCTGCAGGCAAAGTTAAGCTTCCCCAAGAGCGACTGCAGCGCTCTCAGTTGTACCTTACGCATGCCAATCATCCCCCTGACCTCCGCCTTGAGGCCTTCCAACTTGTCCGCCGGCAGCCTGCATTCCATAGCCTCGGAATCGATAACTATGCCCAAGAACTGAATGACCGACCTAGGCCCCTCCGTTTTGTCGGGCGCCAGTGGCACCCCAAAACGCTCAGCTATGTGCTCCAGCGTGGCCAACAGAACCGCGCAAACCTTTGACCCCGCCGGTCCAATGCAGAGAAAGTCATCCAGATAATGGATAACCGAATCCACCCCCGCCACGTCTCGTACCACCCACTCCAAGAAAGAACTGAACTGTTCGAATAATGCGCAGGACACTGAGCAACCCATGGGCAGGCACTTGTCCACATAGAATTTGCCCTCCCAGTGACACCCCAACAACCGAAAGCTGTCCGGGTGCACCGGCAACAGCCGGAAAGCCGCCTCGATGTCCGACTTGGCCATCAACGCCCCCCGGCCGTACCGCCTAACCCAACTCACCGCCGCGTCGAACGAAGTGTAGCACACTGAACAATCCTCCGCATTAATCGCGTCGTTCACCGACCCCCCTTTTGGGAAGGAGAGGTGGTGTATGAGCCTGAACTTGTTTGGTTCTTTCTTCGGTACCACCCCCAACGGTGAAACCACCAGGCCTGCTAACGGAGGGGACTCAAACGGGCCACCCATTCGGCCCAGCCCGACCTCCTTACGGAGCTTCTCGGAAACCACTTCCGAGTGTTGCCTAGCTGAACGTAAATTTTCGGACATTGGCGGAATCACGGTCAAATTAGCAGGGATACGAAAACCAACTGTAAACCCCTCCTCCAGGAGCTGGGCAGCCGCCCTGTCCGGATACCTACCGAGAAACGGCAGCATCCTTTTCACCATCACCGGCGTGCTCCCTCTTGCCTGAAGGATCTCCGGAACGGCCCTTGCCCTGCTTGAAGCAGCGGGAAGAGGGGTGATTACCCCCACACCCGGAGCACTCATGCTTGTACCGGCACGACCCTCCGAATTTGCAGTTTCCCTCGTTGAACTGCCAACAAACCCCCTTTTTCTTTCCGGCCGACTGTCCCAGGGAAGAGGCCCCGCCGGCCCCCCCCTGAAAAAACGGCGCCGACGTCCTCGGAGCCGTCATAAGCCGCATCCAAAGGCTAATGTCCTTCGCGTCCCACCGGATGTCCGGCCTAATCGCCCGACGTTGCCTAAATTGCTCGTCATAACGAAGCCAACCCGTGCCCCCATAACAACGATAGGCCTCGCTAATCGCCTCCTGGTAGCTGAAGAGCGCCGAACAGTGTTCGGGGTTCTTCTCGCCAATCACGCTGGCCAAAATAGAATAAGCCTGCGACCAATTCGCAAACGTGCGAGGTATGAGCCGATACCTCCGCTTTTCCTCGTCCTCCTTTTTGGAGTCCTCGGGCTTCACCCTATCCAAGTTGAATTTCTCCAACGGTAACAAAGCGAATATCTCCACATATTCGCTCTTCCAGATTTTTTCCCGAACCTCTTGTTTCAAATGTGCCCCCAGCGGCGCATCATAACAAGTATACACTTGCCCCTTTGCTTCATCCGCTAACCGCACCAAATCCCGCTTCTTGCCTGCGGCCCCTGCCGGCTCGGCAGTCCCTGCCGTCTGTGCCGCCGGTCCTGACCCCAAGCCACCCCCATTCGCCTCCTTCTCAGTCACCACTACCGCCGTTGGGGCAGCTGCCGCAGCCGCCGCAGCCCCCCCTCCCGGCCCCCAAGCCGCGGTCGGGCCCGCGGGGGGTCTGTCCCCCCCTTTAAGCTGGCTAACCAACGCCTCTAGCCCCGACAAAAATCTCTGCAACCCCGCATCCACCCCAGGATTCCCCACCTGTGCGTCCGTAACCTGGGAAGATGTCGCACTGCCCCCAGCCACCGCGGGCACCACCAACCTATCCCGGGCCCCCCCCACCCGGCCCCCCACAACCACATCATCACAACGTAAATTTGAAACATATGTGGAAAAGGACTCACCGGGCTGCGTGGAAGCAATCCCATCAGCCGATCGTCTGGAATCCCTCGCTGTAGGCACCGTCCTGGGCACGACCTCCTCCTCCGAACCGGACAGCTCCCCATCCGACTGGTCCTCGCACAGCCCCTCTTCCCCCGATGATGACCCCCCGGGCAGCTCGGTCCCGGCGGCCGAAGGCCCAGGGCCGGATTCGCTCTCCCTGCGGGCCCTGGACCCGTGAGCGGATTTTGCCGGCGCTTTCCTGCCAGGCGTAACTCTGCTGCGGTCTTCCTGCAAGTGGCCAGCCGTAGCAGCTGAGGGGCTAGCCACCGTAATCTGGGATCCCTCTCGCCGAGGCCTGCTGACCGGGCCCGTCTCCACCTGCTCCACACGTCGGGCGGGCACGGCCGCCGTACCTGAGCCCCCCGGCCGTCCCCCCCTCTGTCCTTGGGTGCTCCTGGTCCCCCCTGCCGGGCCCTCAATGACCCCCGTAGCCGGCGCCGCCGCACGCTTTGCGGGGGGGCCCGATGGGGCCCTGTTCCTGCCGCCTTCCGACCGCTGCTGACCAGGGGATGGGCTGGGTGAATATCTGCGTGGGGGGCGCGACGAGCGCGACCGCGCGGTCCCCCGGCCGGTGTGACTGGGCCCCGATAGCGCTGCTTCCCCACCGCTCTGAATAATGTCCTGGCCCGTGTGGTTAGGCCCCGACGGCGCCGCGCCGCTTGCTGCCCCGTTCTGAGGGAGAAGTGTCCCCAGCTGACGCTGCAGCCAGTCCTCCCCCCGCACCGCCGCCTCAGCCCTAAGCTGTGCAAACAGGGCTTCAATCCCTGCCATCTCGCCGCCCCTACCTGTGTCCCAACGCTTGCTGTGCAGAAAAATCCCAGTTGCAGGCTGTACAGACCATGCAGCTTTTCTCCCCGCGCAGAAAAAACCCAGCTGCAGGCTGTACAGACCATGCAGCTTTGCTCCCTGTGCAGAAAATCCCAGCTGCAGGCTGTACAGACCATGCAACTTTGCTCCCCCACGCCTGTCTGCCCGGGAAACTGGCTGGTGAGAGATATGTGTAAACTCCCCTCCCACAGCTCCTGCTCCTCCTTCCCCCCCAGCTACCAGGGTTCTGTTAACCCTGTCATGGCCGGCCCTACGCTGACTTGCAGTTGGCTCCGTGCCTCACTGGACCTGAAACTGCGAGATCCCAGGTTCAACTCCATCCAGAACCAACTGGGGAAAGTGACCGCAAAAGGTCTGTGCCCTGACAGTGCCCCCCCCTCCCCCCTAGGGGCGGACTCCGGACGCCCAAACTGTCCACTAGTTCTGGATGCTCCTGATGGATCAAACAGGGAGCATGTAGATCTTTACTTTTTCTTTTTGGACTTTCTTGATCCTGAAGTTCTGGTAGGGGGCGCCCTCCTTGCTTGTAAGGCCTGTTCAAATATTACCAGATCCTGTTTACGGACCATAGTACCATCCGAGGCATACGTGCAGTCTGGAGGGAGAACTTCAACTGGGGACATAGGAACTGAAGACACAGGAACTGGAACTGAAGACACTGGAACTGAAGACACTGGAACTGAAGACAGAGGGACTGAAGACAGAGGGACTGAAGACAGAGGGACTGAAGACACAGGGACTGGGGACACTGTAACTGGGGACACTGGAAAGGTAGGTACAGATTCTGAGGCATAGAAAAAACTCCCAATAGTACCCACCTGAAGAAGCTTTGGCCGAGGTGGGCGAGTTGGGCAAAGCGATATAAGGTGCCCGCTAGCACCACAATAAAAGCAAAGTCCATGGGCTCTTCTCCGCTCTCTTTCTGCCGTAGATAGGCTGGACCGGATGACCCCGATCTGCATAGGTTCTTCCTCCTCCAAAGCGTGTGAGCATCCACAGAGATATCAAGACCTTGTGATGGGGAAGCTTCCTGGCTGGGCACATACAGGGTTTCATAATCTGGCACCCACTGGGCTGGCTGGGTGTCATAACCGCACTGGGGCTTCCTATCCCTGGGTACCCGTAGGCCCCGTGAACTAAGAGCAGACCTGGGAGCGCTGGTCTTCTTGGAAACAGAAATATATGAGTCCAGCGCAGACATGAACGTCTCCCAGCTGTCCAAGACTGGACTCTTTTCCTGCAACAGCAGATGAGCCCACGATTTGATCTGCTCTGTTAGCAAATTGATGGAGGCTCGAACCTTAATATAATCCGTGGCATAGGTCCTAGGTCTGAGGGTGAACAACAGCTCACAATCGGTTTGAAAGCACAGGAAGGATGCACGGTTCCCATCGAATATTTCTGGCATAAGAACAAATGGCTCATAATATACAGGTTCCGGGGCTGGGCGTGTTGTCTCTTTAAATTTTTGGACCTCCTGTTGTAATTCCTGAATAGTATGGTTCAGGCTGGAGACTTGCAGAGCCAGGGAGGAGAGCATCTTGTATACAGTAGGTGAACTCGATATTGTGTCAATCTCGCTCCCTTTCTCGGCGAGATTGAGCACCTACGAGCCCCATCGCGGGAGCCAGCGCCGAGCTGGCTTGCCGCGATGGAGACAGAGCCGTCATAGAAGCGACGGGAGATCCGACTTGGATTCCCGCCAATTCTACACGTGTGCGGCGTTTGTTATGAATCCTGAGGGGGAAGTCCCCGCCGGATTTTAAATAAAAATCCGGCATGGGTTCCCCCCTCAGGAGCATACCGGGCCCTTAGGTCTGTTATGGGTTGTAAGGAGAGCCCCCCTACGCCGAAAAAAACGGCGTAGGGGGTCCCCCTACAATCCATACCAGACCCGTATCCAAAGCACGCTACCCGGCCAGCCAGGAAGGGAGTGGGGACGAGTGAGCGCCCCCCCCTCCTGAGCCGTACCAGGCTGCATGCCCTCAACATGGGGGGGTTGAGTGCTCTGGGGCAGGGGGGCGCACTGCGGCCCCCCCACCTCAGAGCACCCTGTCCCCATGTTGATGAGGACAGGGCCCCTTCCCGACAACCCTGGCCGTTGGTTGTCGGGGTATGCGGGCGGGAGGCTTATCGGAATCTGGGAGACCCCTTTAATAAGGGGGCCCCCAGATACCGGCCCCCCACCCTAAGTGAATGAGTATGGGGTACATCGTACCCCTACCCATTCACCTGCAAGAAAAGTGGTAAAAACACAAATAAACCACACAGGGTATTAAAATATTTTATTAGACTGCTCCGGAGGCCTCCCCTGTCTTCTTTAGCTCTTTTACCAGGGTAGGCTTCTTCTTCCGATTTCCGGGGGTCTTCTCCTGCTCTCCGGGGTCTTCACCGCTCTTCTGTGACGTCTTCTCCGCTCCGGGGGTCTTCTCAGCTCTGGGGGGGTCTTCTTCCATCTTCGCCGCTCTCCGCTCTTGACTCGGCGCACCCCGGTTCTTCCTCCCGCTGTCCGGTTCCTTCTCCTTCAGGGCTGGCCGCCGCTATACTGGCGGCGGTCAGTCCGCTCTTCTGTAACGTCATCTTCTTTTGTTCTCGTCTTCCGTCTTCTCCAGATGTTGACACGCCGGCCGGCTCTTCTCGCTGCAATGACGTGTCCCTCACAGTCCCATCATGCTCTGTACCTACCCATGTGATACCTACCACATGGGTAGGTATCACATGGGTAGGTACAGAGCATGATGGGACTGAGGCCTATATAAATCCGACGCAAGCCGGGCACACGTCATTGCAGCGAGAAGAGCCGGCCGGCGTGTCAACATCTGGAGAAGACGGAAGACGAGAACAGAAGAAGATGACGTTACAGAAGAGCGGACTGACCGCCGCCAGTATAGCGGCGGCCAGCCCTGAAGGAGAAGGAACCGGACAGCGGGAGGAAGAACCGGGGTGCGCCAAGTCAAGAGCGGAGAGCGGCGAAGATGGAAGAAGACCCCCCCAGAGCTGAGAAGACCCCCGGAGCGGAGAAGACGTCACAGAAGAGCGGTGAAGACCCCGGAGAGCAGGAGAAGACCCCCGGAAATCGGAAGAAGAAGCCTACCCTGGTAAAAGAGCTAAAGAAGACAGGGGAGGCCTCCGGAGCAGTCTAATAAAATATTTTAATACCCTGTGTGGTTTATTTGTGTTTTTACCACTTTTCTTGCAGGTGAATGGGTAGGGGTACGATGTACCCCATACTCATTCACTTAGGGTGGGGGGCCGGTATCTGGGGGCCCCCTTATTAAAGGGGGCTCCCAGATTCCGATAAGCCTCCCACCCGCATACCCCGACAACCAACGGCCAGGGTTGTCGGGAAGGGGCCCTGTTCTCATCAACATGGGGACAGGGTGCTCTGAGGTGGGGGGGCCGCAGTGCGCCCCCCTGCCCCAGAGCACCCAACCCCCCCATGTTGAGGGCATGCAGCTTGGTACGGCTCAGGAGGGGGGGGGGCGCTCGCTCGCTCGTCCCCACTCCCTTCCTGGCTGGCCGGGTAGCGTGCTTTGGATACGGGTCTGGCATGGATTGTAGGGGGACCCCCTACGCCGTTTTTTTCGGCGTAGGGGGGCTCTCCTTACAACCCATAACAGACCTAAGGGCCCGGTATGCTCCTGAGGGGGGAACCCATGCCGGATTTTTATTTAAAATCCGGCGGGGACTTCCCCCTCAGGATTCATAACAAACGCCGCACACGTGTAGAATTGGCGGGAATCCAAGTCGGATCTCCCGTCGCTTCTATGACGCGCTTGCTGGGATGTGCTGTCACTATTCCAGTGAGTGTGAGATGTCGGCGAGATCTCGGCACCATGTCGCCGAGAATCAGCGCGATGCTGTCGTGCTAAAAACACAATATCACAAACACCTACTGTAAGTCTGCGGACTCCATATCATTAGTTAGTCCATTATGCAAGGGTTTACCTTCTTGCAAGTTTTGAACTGCCAGCGTCAAAACAGACACCTGTTGGCACAGGGTTTCAAAAGGTGAGCGCACCCTGTCGGTCTCGGACATTTTGGCTGGTTCGTACTATCAGGAATCAGGGGCCAAATTCTCAAAAGAGATACGCAGACTTAACTCCAGTTTTCTAAATTTACACGGCGCGTATATTTGCGCACGATCTTCAAAACTACTTAAGTAAACATTTCCGTATTTTCAGCCGTACTTAAATTAGTTACACCTGCGCATCCCCGGGCGCAAATTACGCTAGGCTCGCCGCTGTTTTTGATAGGCAAAGATGCAAATGAGGGAGTTAGGGCGATTCTCAGAATTAAGTGTGTGTGCGCCGTATTTTCCGCCCTGTGCGCACCTGTTAGTTTTTCTGACTAAATTTCCACATTATAAAACCAGCCCTAATTTTACACATGCTGTGGAAGGGTTTGCTGTAGGTAGTGACTAGAGCTTAGAGCTATAGTTGTGAAGGTTATTTTTGGAAAAATGCCAGGACCAGCTATGATTGTGACGGCACTTGCTGCCTTACAGGCACAAAGGAGGAGGAGGGCACAGAGGAGGAGGATGAGGGCACAGGCGCGAGTTTATCGTCCACGGCGTGATCTTTGGCAAATGCCAGATTATGAGGTGATTGGCAACTACCGTTTTGATAGGGAGGCCATCCTGGAGATCACCCAACTTCTTCATGAGGATCTCATCACCCCAACCAGACGCTCCCATGCCCTGACACCTCTCCAAAAAGTGATGGCAACCCTCCATTTTTTAGCCAGTGGCTCATTCCAGCGTGCATCTGGAGGTGTGGCTGGGATGGTGCAGTCAACAATTAGCAAATGTGTCCATCAGGTGGTCCCTGCCATACTGCGGCGCATGACCAACCAGTTTGTCATGCCCACCCAGGAGGACCAGCGTGTGCAAGCCATGACAGACTTTTATAACATTGCTGGCTTTCCAAGGACCATCGGGCGATAGACTGCACCCATGTGGCACTACAGCCCCCCCATGATACTGAACACCTGTTCAGAAATAGGAAAGGCTGGCATTCGATAAACGTACAGGTTATCGTAGATGCCCATGGCCTCATCTGGCACGTTTGTGCCAAGTTTCCAGGGTCGTGCCACGACAGTTACATCCTACGGCAGTGTCAGGGAAGGTTCCCCCTGCTGGTGTTACTGCTATGTTATCCTTGGGCTGCAGTACTGGCGTCCACCAGCGGGGCGTTCTTGGCAGTATGGAGCATACAGCCCTTCCTGCGTTCAGGTGTGACCTGAATGCAATCAGCACGCCTCTATAAATACCCGGCGTGTGTAATCACTCCTCGCCCTGGTATCGTCATACCTCCTGGACCTGAGCCCTCTACCTGCTATGCGGCCAGTTTGCCAGCCTGATCCTGTATGCCAGCCTGAAGTTCCTGTGCCAGTTTGCCAGCATGAAGTTGCTGTGCCAGTTTGCCAGCCTGAAGTTGCTGTGCCAGTTTGCCAGCCTGAAGTTGCTGTGCCAGTTTTCCAGCCTGAAGTTGCTGTGCCAGTTTGCCAGCCTGAAGTTGCTGTGCCAGTTTGCCAGCCTGAAGTTGCTGTGCCAGTTTGCCAGCCTGAAGTTGCTGTGCCAGTTTGCCAGCCTGAAGTTGCTGTTTCAGTGCCATCTGCCCTGCCTGTTTCAGTGCCATCCGCTGCCCAGTCTGAGGTGTCCCTGCCCGCTGCCCAGCTCGACGACCCGGAGCCTGCTGCCCAGCTCGACGACCCGGAGCCTGCTGCCCAGCTCGACGACCCGGAGCCTGCTGCCCAGCTCGACGACCCGGAGCCTGCTGCCCAGCTCGACGACCCGGAGCCTGCTGCCAAGCTCGACGACCCGGAGCTTGCTGCCCAGCTCGACGACCCGGAGCCTGCTGCCCAGCTCGACGACCCGGAGTCTGCTGCCCAGCTCGACGACCCGGAGCCTGCTGCCCAGCTCGACGACCCGGAGCCTGCTGCTCAGCTCGACGACCCGGAGCTTGCTGCCCAGCTCGACGACCCGGAGTCTGCTGCCCAGCTTGATTTGCCCCTATCTGCATCCCAGCTTGATGTACTTTTTGCCCAACTTAAGATTTCTGTACCCGCTGCCCAGCTTGAGCTGCACTTTGCCCTGTTAAAAGTCATGGACTTTCATCCGGCCCAACCTGATGTGACTTTATCTGCTGCCCAGCTTGACACCACGGACTTTCCCCAGCAACATCTAATTGGAGCGTCCGGAGGCCGCTCCTTTGGGGGGGGTACTGTCAGGGAAGGTTCCCCCTGCTGGTGTTACTGCTATGTTATCCTTGGGCTGCAGTACTGGCGTCCACCAGCGGGGCGTTCTTGGCAGTATGGAGCATACAGCCCTTCCTGCGTTCAGGTGTGACCTGAATGCAATCAGCACGCCTCTATAAATACCCGGCGTGTGTAATCACTTCTCGCCCTGGTATCGTCATACCTCCTGGACCTGAGCCTGTTATCTGACCCTGCTATCTGGATTCTGTTTCTGTTCCCCATCCTGAGCTTATCCTGGACCCGTTCTTCCCTTTGCCTGTTTACATTGGTTCCTGTTCCCTCTTGGATTCCTGCCCCGCAGCCTGTCCATCCATCCGCTCCCTGATCCGCTGTGTTCCCATCCTCACCCATCTACTGACCTCCCATGTGTATGACCTCGGCTTGGCTCGTTTATGAATACGGTATTCCCCTTTATTTGTACATACTGTTTGTCGTTTTATTGTGCACTGGTGGTTCACACATTTGTAAATAAACACCTTTATTTCACTACTCACCTTGTTTGGTTCCTCTGTGCGGTCACACAGTCTGATCTACCAGCATTCCTGACAGGCAGACCAAGATCTACCAAGACTTGGAGATGAACGTTTATGGAGACAGCTGGCTGATTGGTGAGTGACATTGGTGTCAGGTATGCCCCCCCCATGATGCAGACATCACAAGGGGCACATGCATGACTAATATCCTCCTGTCTTTTCCCTTACAGGTGACTCAGGATATGCGTTGGGACCCCACATGATGACCCCCTTTAGGAACCCCCAAACACCCGGAGAACGGAAATTCAATGAGGTGCACATCCAGACCCGGGCAATAGTAGAGCGGACATTTGGCCTTCTCAAGTCCAGATTTAGATGCCTTGACAAGACTGGGGGTACACTCTTGTATTCCCCAGACTTTGTCTGCCAAATTATTGGGGCATGTTGCATCCTCCATAATTTTGCTTTGAGAAGGGGCCTGCATGTGGAGATATGTCCTGACCTAACCCCCCACCCAGGCAACCCCCCCCCCCAAACCCCTCTACCTGGTCTGCTGAGGGCCAGGCAATAAGGAGACAACTGTCTGAAGGCATCTTTGCCCAGTAAATGGACCCTAATTATCTTTTTGTTTTTGCTTTGCCCAGAATAAATCACAGAGATTATGTGACCTTTAAATATTTTCTTTGCACATAAAATGCACATTACTTATATGCCAATGAGAATGTTTTTTTTTGTTACAAAACGCACATTAATTATCTCACAATGAGAATGCATGAATGCACGTCACTGTGGTCCCTAGCACAGACACATCACATGCACATCGAATTGGATTAGATCCAAGTACCCCCCCCCTTTGGTACTTGGGAGCAGTAACGCCCCGCCACGGCTCCAATTATGTCACTGTGCATTCATACACCATTCAGGAACCTAGGATGACTTCTCCCTGGTCCTGGGGATCCATACTCCACCAAAACTGAGGGTGACACCCTTATGTTTTCAGGAATGCCACCCCCCCCCCACATTCACACATCATTCACACACATAAACCAAATCATAAGTACAGTAGCAAAAAAATAAATAAAAAGTACCCCTGCAAATTAAGGATGTTGCCGAGTGCTCCTTCTGGGCTGCCCACGGCCACGGGCACGGGCACGGCGACGGCCACGGCCGACTGGGGGATCTTCACGGGGGGGGGGTCTGTGCAGGGGAGGGAGTATTTTCAGGGGGGGGGTCTGTGCAGGGGAGGGAGTATTTTCAGGGGGGGGGTCTGTGCAGGGGAAGAAGGAGCCTCCCCTGGTGTCTGTCCTCCTGCTGGCCTTCCCTCCAAGGCAACGGCTATCCTTGTCAGACAGGAAGTAATGTCAGCCGTATTGGCCTGCACAGCCCGGGTATTGGCCTGCACAGCCTGGGTGAGGGCAGTCACCTCCTGGGCCACGCCTGTTGTGGCGTTCCTCAGGTCCCACAAACAGGTGATGACCCCCACGGAGTTGGTGGCCACGTCACCCAGTGACTCCCTCATTGCACCCAGGCTGCGCTCCACCTTGGTCATTGTTTTTTGGATTGCAGACAGACTGCGGGTCTGCCGGACATTGTCCCTCAACAGACTGACCGGCAGACGCACCAACCCCCCCCTGTTTTCCGGGGTCGGCCTCCTACTTGCCCCTGAGGCTTGTGGCCTTGGAGGAGGAGTTGGAGTGAGCCATGGGTGCTGCTGCATGTTGGAGGAGGGTTGGAAGGGGCGACCCATGATGGTGGCCTGACTGCTGGGCGCCTGTGGGGTTCCCTCAGGGGATGACTCAAAGGTCATATCTTGGCCCATCATTATTTCCTGCCCAATCACAATATTGTCATCTTCCTCCCCCTCATCCTCCTCCCACTCAACATCCAAATTAGGGGAGTTGTGGGCACTCCCCTCCCATGGCGAATCCTGCCCTTCTTGGGACTCTGCATCAGCCTGTCTTGGGGGTGGTGCAGCAGCCTGCCCTGATGGGCCAGCCACCTCCTGACCTGATGGGGCTGCCACCTCCTGGGCTGATGGGCCAGCAACCTCCTGGAATGAAATAAGAAAATAGAGGAACACCAACCATAGGATGGACTATGGGTGTCCTAAGGTATTGCGGTGCCGCGTCCTAGCATGAGTGGAAGTTTTTAATTGTGAAGGAATAATGGACTTTATAGGCACCAATGGTCAACATAGAATGTAAAAGAAGTTTTTTATTGATACAAGCCCAGAGCCCTGGGTAATTGAATCAACAATTACAATATAGAAAAACAATATTAAAAAACATATAATTGACTATATTAAAAACATTAGTAAGCATAGAATATCTCTAAAATGCTAATAACCCATAGGGGTTGTACAAAAACCACAGATAGTCCACATGGGACAACAACAACAGTTGGTGAACGAACGTAGGCTTCAATTTGTGTATTTTTATACATATGCTCTACATGTTTCGCATGTTACTGCTTCTTCGGGAGCTTAAAAAGAATATTTTCTGGAAGGAAAAACATAGACTATTATTGGTTTCAGATTTTAATTTAACATTGTATATTTTGTGAATCAAAATAAGTAGTGTTTCTTGTGCAAAAAAGCACCATAAAAAATGACTCAGTTTGCCAAGAGCCACCAAACCACCGGTGCAACCAAAGGGATCAAAGGTGAGGGAGGTGTAGGGACATGCCAGATACCCACATAGTTAGTCAGAGGTGTTAAGAAATAGCACCGTCCTCGCCAGAATAGAGAAAGTGGCGAGTAGTGACGGATATGCCTAGATAGTGCGGCAAGAAGAAGAAAATAGTATATATATATATACCTCAAATTAGCGGTGGTAATAGAGTCAGGGAAAGGTGATAGCGAAGCTCCACACATCACCAGTGAACAAGTGAGAGTGAACCATTTTGTGTGTATAGAGAGACGAGATAATATAATAATAAAAGAAGTAAAAAAGTAAAATAAACCTACCATCAGCAATGATAGGTAAGAAAACATTGTTGTGTATATGTGTAAAAGTTCCAACGATATCTCTGGATCAATGTGGTAACAGTTTCCAGATAACAGAGTGGATAAAGGTGTAGTTTTTCGGACAAAGTTTGAACTGGGGTAGGGTCTGGTAAATAAAGAAATAGATAGTGCTAGTAAAAAATTATTATGGCTTGCGCAACATATAAATGCATATAGCAACCCGAATCAAAAAATATATATATAGATATACATACCCAAGTACAGGGTACAGTCAGTATAGGGCTGGTTCAAGGGTTAGGAAGCAGTGCACGATAATGTATATACACTGCACCTTTTTAAGTAAAAAAGGCAAATGCCCTTAGGGGTTAAATCCCCAAAGCAATTGTAAAAGACCGGACCAGACCGTTAGAACAGAACTGTAGTGGTATGAGATGGTATCTGTATGAGAGAGGATGAATAAACAAAAAATAGTCTAAATGAGGGCTGTTATAAACATAGCCAATAATGCCAGTCACCGCTACCAAAAGAAGAAGAAAGAGACCCATAAAAGAGTGCTTACCATGTCCAGGTACACCTGTTGTCTCACACGCACTGTCTATGGGAGCAAACGTGCAGCTTCCTGGGGATCCTGCTCCATTATAAGCCTGCATGTCTCCGATCACGTGAGCGGATGGGACTTCCGCATCACGTGTTCCGACCAGAGATCACGAGGGCCAATCCCCGGACAGCGCCAGCTCCATGGGCGTCAGATGACGCCTGCCAGAGCCAACGCAAGTAACCGGGCCGGTCCTCGTGGAAGGGGAGGAGTATGAGAACACGCTCCGCCAATGGGATTAGGCGGTCCGACACGCCCCGCCTAATCCCATTGGCGGAGCGTGTTCTCATACTCCTCCCCTTCCACGAGGACCGGCCCGGTTATTTGCGTTGGCTCTGGCAGGCGTCATCTGACGCCCATGGAGCTGGCGCTGTCCGGGGATTGGCCCTCGTGATCTCTGGTCGGAACACGTGATGCGGAAGTCCCATCCGCTCACGTGATCGGAGACATGCAGGCTTATAATGGAGCAGGATCCCCAGGAAGCTGCACGTTTGCTCCCATAGACAGTGCGTGTGAGACAACAGGTGTACCTGGACATGGTAAGCACTCTTTTATGGGTCTCTTTCTTCTTCTTTTGGTAGCGGTGACTGGCATTATTGGCTATGTTTATAACAGCCCTCATTTAGACTATTTTTTGTTTATTCATCCTCTCTCATACAGATACCATCTCATACCACTACAGTTCTGTTCTAACGGTCTGGTCCGGTCTTTTACAATTGCTTTGGGGATTTAACCCCTAAGGGCATTTGCCTTTTTTACTTAAAAAGGTGCAGTGTATATACATTATCGTGCACTGCTTCCTAACCCTTGAACCAGCCCTATACTGACTGTACCCTGTACTTGGGTATGTATATCTATATATATATTTTTTGATTCGGGTTGCTATATGCATTTATATGTTGCGCAAGCCATAATAATTTTTTACTAGCACTATCTATTTCTTTATTTACCAGACCCTACCCCAGTTCAAACTTTGTCCGAAAAACTACACCTTTATCCACTCTGTTATCTGGAAACTGTTACCACATTGATCCAGAGATATCGTTGGAACTTTTACACATATACACAACAATTTTTTCTTACCTATCATTGCTGATGGTAGGTTTATTTTACTTTTTTACTTCTTTTATTATTATATTATCTCGTCTCTCTATACACACAAAATGGTTCACTCTCACTTGTTCACTGGTGATGTGTGGAGCTTCGCTATCACCTTTCCCTGACTCTATTACCACCGCTAATTTGAGGTATATATATATATACTATTTTCTTCTTCTTGCCGCACTATCTAGGCATATCCGTCACTACTCGCCACTTTCTCTATTCTGGCGAGGACGGTGCTATTTCTTAACACCTCTGACTAACTATGTGGGTATCTGGCATGTCCCTACACCTCCCTCACCTTTGATCCCTTTGGTTGCACCGGTGGTTTGGTGGCTCTTGGCAAACTGAGTCATTTTTTATGGTGCTTTTTTGCACAAGAAACACTACTTATTTTGATTCACAAAATATACAATGTTAAATTAAAATCTGAAACCAATAATAGTCTATGTTTTTCCTTCCAGAAAATATTCTTTTTAAGCTCCCGAAGAAGCAGTAACATGCGAAACATGTAGAGCATATGTATAAAAATACACAAATTGAAGCCTACGTTCGTTCACCAACTGTTGTTGTTGTCCCATGTGGACTATCTGTGGTTTTTGTACAACCCCTATGGGTTATTAGCATTTTAGAGATATTCTATGCTTACTAATGTTTTTAATATAGTCAATTATATGTTTTTTAATATTGTTTTTCTATATTGTAATTGTTGATTCAATTACCCAGGGCTCTGGGCTTGTATCAATAAAAAACTTCTTTTACATTCTATGTTGACCATTGGTGCCTATAAAGTCCATTATTCCTTCACAGCAACCTCCTGGGCTGATGGGGCTGCCACCTCCTGGGCTGATGGGGCTGCCACCTCCTGGGCTGATGGGGCTGCCACCTCCTGGGCTGATGGGGCTGCCACCTCCTGGGCTGATGGGGCTGCCACCTCCTGGGCTGATGGGGCTGCCACCTCCTGGGCTGATGGGGCTGCCACCTCCTGGCCATCTGGGGAGGACACAAAACAATCACAGGTTGTTGGATCCACACACTTGGCACATCTTCCCTTCCCCCACCCACACATGCTAATCACCAGATAGAAATTCCAAAAAATTACCTGTCCTCATAAGAGGATCATTGTCAAAGCCAGGCAGGCCCACCACCTGCTGTGGGTGGAAACACTGGGCCACTGCCCATTCCTCCTCACTCATCCTGACTGGGCAGGGTCCCCCTCCTCCAGTGCCCCTGGTATGGGCATGCAGCGTTGCCAGCTTGTTCCGGGACACGCTCCTCAAGTCATTAATTTTTTTTTGAACTCCAGCGATGGTCCTGGTCTCCCCCCCCCCCCCCCCCGCCGCATTGATCCGATCGGTGATCTTTTGAAGGATCTCCTTCCTCCTGGCCGGGGTGGTGTTGTGGCTCTCAGGGCCATGGAGAAATCGCCCATATTTAATGACGCCCTGAGCAAGTATATGCTTCTCTGCCAGGGTAAAATTTAGCTTCCTGCGCTTGGGAGCCATGACAGACAACACCCAGCAACAGGGAACTCACCCAAAAAACAAACAACAATACACACACACACACACAACAAAGAAAATAAAAACAAGCAAAAATAAAAAAATATACAGACAGCTACTATAAATTCAAAAACAAACAGGCAAAAAAGGAAAACAAAAAACAATCACACACCAAAAAAAAAACACTTATCAAAAACAAACAGGCAAACAATCAAAACAAAGAACAAATTAGCAAAAACAAACACCAACTATACCCTCCAACTCCACAAACACTTTTCTCACAAACAAATCTTACCAACAAACACTGACAAACGTTCAAAGCAGAAGCAACTTGCTTTAGGAAGGGAACACAGGGAAATACTTTTGCAATTGAAGTCTGTTTGACTGGGGCTATTTAGACACAGGGCGATCTTCAAACTAAGTACGCTTGGCCTTTTACCTATCTCACTGATTGCGCTGACCAAAGTTCTGCACATGCGCAGTGAGGTCCAGATTCGTGCGCGCATGCGCAGTATGGCCGGCACTTCATTTGCATGGGGTCACGGCTCATTACAATGAAGCACGCCCACTTCATTCCCACTTGCCATAACCACGCCTTACGCATTGAAACTTAAGTTAAGGATGGCGCAATTTTGTGCGCAAATGCACTGAGAATACGGTACTTACGACACCAACATAGGGCGCCGTAACTTAAATGACATAAGTTAGATAATCCTAAATTTACACAGGTTTTTGAGAATTTGGCCCCAAGTACTTACCGAGACCGATATGCAGAGGGTGGCTCACCTTTACGACCAAGTGCGCCCGTCCCCTGAGGTTGAGACAGGAGGCAGAAGCACAAGGCGGTACAGGTGCCAGCGAAGAAGCGGTGCTTGCAGGTAGTAGCAGCAGATGTAGTAGCTTCAGCGGGACTGCAGCCGGAGACAGGAGATAACCGAAGATACGTCAGGGATGCAGGTACGGATCAGGTCCAGATGAAGACTAGGAACGTTCCAAAACACAAGCCGAGGTTCAGGGGGCAGAGAAGGTAGCAGGTCCAAGTCACAAGCCAAAAGGTCAGGTCAGGAGAGTTCAAGCAAAGTAGGTGAGACAAGCCAAGTACAAAAGTTCCAGGAGATTGCTGAGTCGGGAAGCAATCCACAAGGTAAGGTTTCCAGGAAACAGGATACGGTCAGAAGCTGACGACGAACCAGCAATTAGCAGAGGGGAAGGGGCTGGCTTAAATAGGCCGCACTGGCCACTGATTGGTCCACAGAAAGTACAGGTACAGCACCAGGCTCAAATGGATAGCACACAGGATAGCACTGAGCAGTGGCTCAAAGACAAAGAGCTGGACCTGAAACGGCGAGATCCCAGGTTCAACTCCATCCAGAACCAACTGGGGAAAGTGACCGCAAAAGGTCTGTGCCCTGACAGTGTGTGTCCAGCACATAGTTCAGGGACAGGTTCCAGATATTTCCTATAGGGACAGCAATCTATAGGTGACTCTGTATATTTCAACTGCACCTGCCACCACCTGTGCACCTGTGATATACTGTGTGTGTCCAGTACATAGTTCAGGGACAGGTTCCAGAAATTTTCATATAGGGATAGCAATGACTCGGTGACTCGGTATATTTCAACAGCACTGCACCTGCCACCACCTGTGATATACTGTGTGTGTGTGTCCAGTACATAGTTCAGGGACAGGTTCCAGATATTTCCTATAGGGACAGCAATCTATAGGTGACTCTGTATATTTCAACAGCACTGCACCTTTCCCCTGTGATATACTGTCTGTGCAGTACATTGTTTAGGGCTGGGTTCCTGCTACTTGCTATAGGTAGAGAAATATATAGGTGAATCTCTGCCTATTTCACCAGCACTCTACCTGTCCCCTGTGATATACTGTCTGTGCAGTACATTGTTTAGGGCTGGGTTCCTGCTTCTTGCTATAGGTACAGAAATATATAGGTGAATCTCTGCCTATTTCACCAGCACTCCACCTGTCCCCTGTGATATACTGTCTGTGCAGTATATTTTTTAGGGGTAGGTTCCTGCTTCTTGCTATAGGTAGAGAAATATATAGGTGAATCTCTGCCTATTTCACCAGCACTCCACCTGTCCCCTGTGATATACTGTCTGTGCAGTACATTTTTTAGGGGTAGGTTCCTGCTTCTTGCTATAGGTAGAGAAATATATAGGTGAATCTCTGCCTATTTCACCAGCACTACACCTGTCCCCTGTGATATACTGTCTGTGCAGTACATTTTTTAGGGGTAGGTTCCTGCTTCTTGCTATAGGTAGAGAAATATATAGGTGAATCTCTGCCTATTTCACCAGAACTACACCTGTCCCCTGTGATATACTGTATGTGCAGTACATTTTTTAGGGGTAGGTTCCTGCTTCTTGCTAAAGGTAGAGAAATATATAGGTGAATCTCTGCCTATTTCACCAGCACTACACCTGTCCCCTGTGATATACTGTCTGTGCAGTACATTTTTTAGGGGTAGGTTCCTGCTTCTTGCTATAGGTAGAGAAATATATAGGTGAATCTCTGCCTATTTCACCAGCACTCCACCTGTCCCCTGTGATATACTGTCTGTGCAGTACATTTTTTAGGGGTAGGTTCCTGCTTCTTGCTATAGGTAGAGAAATATATAGGTGAATCTCTGCCTATTTCACCATATTACACTATTTTTGTATTTAAAATTTCTCAAAATTAGGGCAAAATTTGAGCAATATGAGGAAAACGTCAAATAAGGGACGTGGCCGCGGTCGTGGTGCTGCTGGTGGAGCTCCTGTTACAGGGAGAGGATGTGGTCGATCTGTGCCAGCTACACAAGTGAAACACCTTTCTCAGGTGCGAGTAGCCGACAGAGCCTGCAGCGGTATTTGGTCGGGCCTAATCCAGCTCTACGAATGTTGAGGCCAGGAGCAGAACAGGCGGTAGTAGATTGGGTTGCTGACAGTGCCTCCAGTTCCTTCACATTGTTTTCCAAAAAGTCTTGTGCTGAAAGTTCAGAGTTGGCGCCTGCAGCCGATGTCCACCATCAGTCTTTCACCTCACCCTCTTGCAAATCAGCCAAGCAGTCTGAGCCCCAAAGCATGCAGCAGTCTCTTCTTCTTGTTGATGAGTCTGTTAGCATGTGTTCCCAGGGCCATCCACCTAGCCCAGCCCCAGAAGGGGAAGAGATTGATGTAGTGATCTAATTTGTCCAATAAATGTAGTGATCATGTATAGTGTCCAGTACTCCGGTCAGATAATTAATATCTTAGATGTTTAGTATAATGACAATAAATTGCGTTGTTTCGCAGCGACACACCAGGCTCTCCAGAGAACGCAAAATTTAATGAACTTCCAATAACATACAAAGTCCAAATTCCACAGATGATACAAGAGTCCAACAAAGTAATGTAGTGTCAAAGTCTCATTTTATAGAATACATGTTCTGATCCCTTCTAGATCTGTGCCTTCACATGTTCATGCAGAGAATACGTGGGGGTATCTTCTCTAACTGATAACCAGAAATTCCCAACATTATATATTGTTTCCTTTGAATAGCTGAGCAATTTGATTGGTTGTCTCTTAATTGAAAGACAGCAGGACATATTTACCTGCCACTCTAAAAGACAGGATGTGACTTCAGCCGAAGTCACTAATTAGTATGCATCCTTGCATACTAATAAGCCCCCCTCTAATAAGTAATTAGATTGCATGTGATCTGAATAATGGTTCGATATGTAAAAACGGCTCCATCCTGTCTCTGCCTTTTTTGACAATAGTCTTTTGACTTGAAACATGCAATCACAGGCCTGATGTGTAAACTAGACTTATAATTTAATCTAATTCAACTGATTGAGTAGTGGTTTGAGACTCTCCCTGTCTCTTTGAATCACAGGTTTGAAATCCGGCCTGTATATGTTAGACTCATCTAATACAGATTATATATATATATATATATATATATATATATATATATATATATATATATATATATATATATATATATATATATATACACATATATATCCATATATTACAACATATACTACTACATATTCCCCCACTTGAATCGGTTCAAATTAGAATCGATTCACAACTAGTGTTGCTCACGAATATTGCGAATTCATCTCAGGCTGAAGTAGTGGTGGACTACATGGGGCACAGCAGTGCCACTGAGTCGTCGGTCCCGACTCACAGTAGTACCACCATTACACCGGTGCCTGTAGTACCCCCCCCCCAGCCCCCAAGAGTCCAGCATCTTACTGTTCGACAGCGACAGTGAGAGGGATATCTTGGGGGAGGCCATGCATTAGGCAGACCTCCAGCTCTGTCCTGATGGTCAGGACCTTTTTGAAGGGATGGATGAGGAGGATGGGATACCTGCTGGCAGTATCCCAGAGACATCCCTTCAAACTGGTGCTGCTGTTTTGGTGCAGGAAACAGCAGCACCTAGTCAGACCCAGGCGTGGGTGAGGGGACAGCGGAGCCAGGCTAGAGGCTCCATGTCAGTTGGTTCCCTCAGACCAACACATCTCAGCCCTTGGTCTGACATCTCTGGGGGCGAAGAGGGTGACCCATCATGGTTGCCATCTGACGCGTCGGCTCACTGCGTCAGTGACGACGGGGAAGGTAGGCACCCTGGTGAAACGGTGCGCCAGGTCACCACCAGGGAGACCATCGTCAGGGTCTCCACTGGTGATGGCAGCAGGAGGTGTCAGGAGGAGCAGCAGCAGCAGCAGCAGCAGCAGGCAGCTCCACCTGTGCGCACCGAGTCCCAGCAGGTGCAAGTAAGCGTCACCCCATCTGACAGGAGGGCGGTGCTGAAGTCACCTGTCTGGAACTACTTCACCCTGGTGGCAGACAACCCTACCGTGGCCATCTGCCGGATCTGTAAAGTGAGGGTGAAGAGAGGGAAGTGTTTGGCTCGGGTGGGTACCAGCACCTGAGGATAAACCACTGGGGGGTGTTTGACGAGATGAAGCGTGGTGGTGGTAGCAGCGCCACCACCACAAGTGAGCAGGGTACAGCAGCCCCTGCCACATCTTTATCTCTTTCCAGCAGGTCATGCCCCCCCGCTCCCTCTAGTAGAGGTACTGGTACCGGCAGCCAGACCTCTACTTCCACAGCACCCTCCGCGTCTGTGTCCCGCACTGCCGTCCGGCGCCAGGCGTCGATTTCAGACGCCTTTGACCGCACCACTCCCTTCCCCCCTGGAGACCGACGTGTGCGTTCCCTCAATGGGCTCCTGGCAAGGGTTATTGCCCAACATCTGCTGCCCTTCAACATAGTTGACAGCAACCCCTTCAGGCAGATGTTGGAGCAGGCCCAACCCCAATGGCGTGTCCCCAGCCGCCATTTCTTTGCCAGGACTGGTGTCCCTGCCCTACACCAGCACATTGTGCAGAATGTAACCCTGTCGCTGGATCACGCTGTCAGCGACAGGGTTCATCTGACAAAGGATGGCTGGACCAGCAGGCATGGGCAGGGGCGCTACATCAGCTTCACGGCCCATTGGGTTTCCCTCCGAGGCGTCGGTGAGGGATCGGCGGCAACCGATCTTGTGGTGCCGCCCCGGGGTGTCCAGGGGAGAACTGCTGGTCTCCCTCAAGCCACTGTCTCCGCAGCTGCTGAGCCTCCCAGCAAGCGCCCCCGTAGCTACTCAAGTGTGGGGCACGTGCGCTGTCAGGCCGTGCTCCAGCTTGTTAGTTTAGGGGACCGGAGACACACTGGAGAAGAAGTGCTGAAAGCACTTCAGGCTCAGGTCCAGAAGTGGCTGACACCCCGAAGGCTCCAGGCAGGTATGGTTGTCTGCGATAACGGCAGCAACCTACTCGCCGCCCTCAGTGCTGGCAGTCTGACCCACGTGCCCTGTCTGGCACATGTCCTCAACCTGGTGGTGCAGAAGTTCCTGCGCACTTATTCCGGGTTGAGTGACATTGTGGCAAAGGCGCGTAGGATTGCCAGCCACTTCAGGCGCTCCCCAACCGCTACCGCGTCCCTGTCCGAGTTGCAGCGGAACTACAGTCTGCCCCTTCACAGGCTGATTGTGGACAGTGTGACGCGGTGGAACTCCACCCTCCACATCCTGAAGAGGTTGTGGGAGCAGCGAAGGGCGGTGAGGGAGTACCTGATGGACCTACGCACTGAGAGGGCTTCACCACAACTCCCTTTCATCGCCTGTGCGGAGTGGGGGCAGATACACCAGGTCTGCCAAGTGTTGTCCTCCTTCGAGCAGGCGACCAAGATGGTCAGCAGTGAGCATGTCGGCCTCAATAACGTGCTGCCAATAGTGTTCATGCTGGAGAGGACACTAGATCGCCTGCTCGAAGCTGGGGAGAGTGCCTTGGTGGAGCAGGAGGAGTCAGCAATGCTCCACCGAGACCAGGGCCAGGACGAGGAGGAGGAGGAGGATGATGATGATGAGGAGGAGGTGGTTGCTGGTGTCATCCCGGAGTCAGGGCCTGGTCCGGAGGGAGAGCCGGTGTTGGGGGCACCGATAGTCCGGGGGTTGGGCATCTCTGAGCGTGACCAGCAGCGCCTCAGGGATGAAGAGTCGGACCTCATTGACCTGGGCAGCAGTGAGGAGTCACAGCGGGCTGTGCTCTTCCCCATGGCTGCCCACATGCTGAGATGCCTCAGGAGGGACCCCCGGGTTAAGACCATCAAGGCGAGGGATGATTTCTGGATGGCCACCCTTTTGGATCCCAGGTGCAAGGGGAAACTGGAGCAGTTCATCCCAGCCAGCCGGAGGCAGCACCGGATGGAGGAACTGCAGGCAGGCATTGTCAGCCGGTTGGAGCAGGCAACTCCCCGGCCTCCAGTTGTCCCCCCTCATCTCACCCAGCAGGTGGCTGCACCCAGCAGCAGCCGAGCAGGGGACCTAATGGATGAGATGAGGATGTTCTTCCAAACCGAGCGACCCAGTACCAGCACCAGCAGCAGCAGCAGTCACCACCAGCGGCTGGCCCACATGGTGGCAGACTACATGGCGTCCGTCGGTGCTTCTGACAGTATGAGCACCGACGACCCCATGGAGTACTGGGTTGCCAGATTGGACACCTGCCGCAAGCTCGCTCAGTATGCGCTGGAGTTATTGTCTTGCCCCCCCTCCAGCGTACTATCTGAGCGGACATTCAGCGCGGCAGGTGGGGTGGTCACGGACAAGAGGACCCGTCTGTCCACAGACTCCGTGGACAGACTCACATTCATAAAGATGAATGAGTCCTGGATCGGCGGTGACTTTCTGGCACCCGTCGTCGGTTCAGGGCGCTGAATGGTCCCTTGTCATGTATTCCCTGATGGAGCCCCGGACCTGATGTATTTACAGTGCTGAATATAACTATTTTAACACCTGAGAAAATCAATGTTAATATTTGGTACAGTAGGCTTTCTTTGCAATTACAGCGGTCAAACCTTTCTTGTAGTTTTACACCAGCTTTGCACACACTGGAGGAGGGATTTTGGCCCACTCCTCCACACAGATCTTCTCTACATCAGTCAGGTTTCTGGGCTCTCGCTGAGAAACACGGAGTTTGAGCTCCCTCCAAAGATTCTCTATTGGGTTTAGGTCTGGAGACTGGCTAGGCCACGCCAGAACCTTGATATGCTCCTTACAGAGCCACCCCTTGGTTATCCTGGCTGTGTGCTTTGGGTCATTGTCATGTTGGAAGACCCAGCCTCGACCCATCTTCAAAGCTCTAACTCAGGGAAGGAGGTTGTTGCCCAAAATCTTGCAATACATGGCCCCGGTCATCCTCTCCTTAATACAGTGCAGTCACCCTGTCCCATGTGCAGAAAAACACCCCCAAAGCATGATGCTACCACCCCCATGCTTCACAGTAGGGATGGCGTTCTTGGCATGGTACTCATCATTCTTCTTCCTCCGAACACGGTTAGTGAAATTATGACCAAAAAGTTATATTATGGTCTCATCTGACCACCTGACTTTCTCCCATGACTCCTCTGGATCAGACAAGACACCTATGTCAGCAGTTATTTCCCACTCTATATACTCCTATTACCACTGCTGTTCATCATGGCACCTCCTGCCCAAGTGATATGACTCTGTATCAACTACTACTGCTAATACTACTACTGCTGCTGCTCAGTCAAGACACCTATGTCAGCAGTTATTTCCCACTCTATATACTCCTATTACCACTGCTGTTCATCATGGCACCTCCTGCCCAAGTGATATGACTCTGTATCAACTACTACTGCTAATACTACTACTGCTGCTGCTCAGTCAAGACACCTATGTCAGCAGTTATTTCCCACTCTATATACTCCTATTACCACTGCTGTTCAT
This sequence comes from Rana temporaria, assembly GCF_905171775.1. NCBI lineage: Eukaryota > Metazoa > Chordata > Amphibia > Anura > Ranidae > Rana > Rana temporaria. The sequence goes on from NC_053489.1 coordinate 371,720,093, forward strand.
CATGGCACCTCCTGCCTAAGTGATATGACTCTGTATCAACTACTACTGCTAATACTACTACTGCTGCTGCTCAGTCAAGACACCTATGTCAGCAGTTATTTCCCACTCTATATACTCCTATTACCACTGCTGTTCATCATGGCACCTCCTGCCCAAGTGATATGACTCTGTATCAACTACTACTGCTAATACTACTACTGCTGCTGCTCAGTCAAGACACCTATGTCAGCAGTTATTTCCCACTCTATATACTCCTATTACCACTGCTGTTCATCATGGCACCTCCTGCCCAAGTGATATGACTCTGTATCAACTACTACTGCTAATACTACTACTGCTGCTGCTCAGTCAAGACACCTATGTCAGCAGTTATTTCCCACTCTATATACTCCTTTTACCACTGCTGTTCATCATGGCACCTCCTGCCCAAGTGATATGACTCTGTATCAACTACTACTGCTAATACTACTACTGCTGCTGCTCAGTCAAGACACCTATGTCAGCAGTTATTTCACACTCTATATACTCCTATTACCACTGCTGTTCATCATGGCACCTCCTGCCCAAGTGATATGACTCTGTATCTACTACTACTACTACTGCTGCTGCTGCTCAGTCAAGACACCTATGTAAAAAGTTATTTCCCACTCTATATACTCCTATTACCACTTCTGTTCACTGATACCACTGATAGTTAATTTATCCCTTAACTACCCCCATTTGTGAGGGTCGGGGTTTTTCTTTAAAGTCCCATGCAAATCAATGGGAAATGTATGTTCCCACATAACTTCTGTACGCCTAGAGATATTTCAATAATACCTGCTATACATATTACTTATATGCCAAATAAAAATATATAACAGTTAAATTAACCCTTACCAACACCCTTATATAAAAGATGGGTATATTTATATTACTATGATTTTCCTCCCCAAAAGGTTAAGATAGGAAGACCGGGCAACGCCGGGTATTCAGCTAGTAATACTATAAAATGTTTTCGGTTATTATTAAGCTAGATGTGTTGATGTTGATGTTGATGTGTTAGATGTGAAGTTAGATGTGTTTAAAAAACTAACAATTTCAATAAGAAATGAAACCTTTGCAAAATATAACATTTTTTATTAAAACAAAAAAAACAAAAAAATTAAGACATGAACTTCTGAAGCTCTGTCACCTCATCTATGGTTTTCGCCATTTGTTGCACCAGCTGCTGATTTTGGCGCGTAAAAAAAAGAATCTGCTGCTCATTTGCCAGTATTCTCTGCGTCATATTTTTCAGGGCAGCTTGTTTCCCCTTGAGCTTTTTTATAACTGTTAGGATATAAGAAAAAAACATTTGGATTTCAAAGACCGTTACGAAAGATTATTTTCAGCCCTAAAAATAATAAAGTCGGACTTAAGAGACTCTATGAAAGAGGATCTGGCAGAGGCAATTCTCTTCCTTAGAACTCTACATTGCATTTATTTGCATTTGCTAAGCCTAGAACTACATTTCAAGATTAATATAAACCATTTCTAGGTTTTTCAGATTTTGTTTTTGGTTCATTATAGATAAGCTTTGTTTTTGTTCTAAAACAGCCAAATAATGTGGTCTGTATTTTTGAACTGGTAAAGATCCTGTTCCTGATGTTTATGCCTGCTGCTACTATCCAGTCACTTGATTGTTTTCATTGTGTTTGTCTTTTGCTTAAACTGTGCAATACAGTAGACTGTTGGCTTCCCAGCCAGTAGTCCCGTGGTAGGTTGCGTTTCTTTCCCTCAAGGAATCTATAAAATACATTTGCATATTAATACAGAGGAGTCGGAGTCGGGGGGTCGGGGAGTCGGAGTCTGAAGTACATAAAACTGAGGAGTCGGAGTCGGAAAATGTATCTACCGACTCCACAGCCCTGCTTTAAATGCTGTCCATTTTTAGAGCTACATTTTATTGTTGAAATTTTATTAATCTCTGTGCACATATTTACCCTCCTGATTGATGGTAAAATTAACCGTCTCATCCTGCTCCTCTTCCTCGTCACCCACTACTCCACCAGAAGTTTCGGGGGGGGGGGGTGCAGCTCCTCCTCTTGCTCCTCCACAGGAGCTGGGGGTGGTGATGTGGATGGCCCTGGCTGCTCCTCCTCATCCCTCTCCTCCTCTTCCACATCCTCCTCCTGCTCCTCCTCTGTGGCCTGTCGCCTTGTGCGCTTGGGGCGCACAGTTGGTAGCGGAGCTCCTATAATAACACAATGTTCATATATTATAAAAATGTTTTCTAATGACGTATGCAAATTCTGTGTACTCTGCTGTATTGTATATGAATACAAATTAATTTATATAGACAGTTAACCAATGGGACAATGTTATATTAAAGGGTCTTGTGGGCACTACAGGGGACTGAGCGTGAGCTGGGCTGCCACCATGGTAAAATGAGCTGTTTTTGTCTCCTTTGTTTTGTTCAGACGATCTCATGTTAAAAAAAGGGCTTGATGGAGTACACGGGATTACTATAACAACCCCACGCCTAACACAGGAATTTAGTGGGAATCTATATATATAAAACTCAACGTGTGTGTGCATGTATGTATGTATGTTCCACCATCACGTCCAAACGGCTAAAGATATTTACATGAAACTTGGCACACAGGTTACTTATATGTCAGCCACAAACATAGGATAGGTGGTTTAACCCTTACCCACCCCCATTTGCCTTGGTCAGGGTTTTTCTTTAAAGTCCCATTCAACTCTATGGGAAATACATGTTACTTCATAACAGCTGTAGATATTTCGATAACACTTGGTCACATGTTACCTATACGTCCACTTAAAGTATAGGATCGTTAATTTATCCCTTAACTACCCCCATTGGTGAGGGTCGGGGTTTTTGTTTAAAGTCCCATGCAAAGCAATGGGAAAAGTATGTTCCCACATAACTTCTGTGTTCCTGTCTGCTGTCCCATGTCTTTTTCCAACAGTACTATGAATACCTTGGCTGGTGGTGATATATGTTACAACAACATGGCGTCTTGGTTAACAACATCTGACCTTACATTAATTACATATGACCTTACATAACTGTCACCAAAGGAGCTGCGGTGGCTCAACGCGATTGCCACTGCGCTGACAAGCCATTCACCTCTGCAGCTAGGGGTTCGGATCCCGCTCTCGGCTACATGTGAATTGAGTTTGGTGGTCTCAGCCCGGCCCCCGGTGGGTGTGCTATGCGAGGTAAGCCTGCGCTTAGTACGCCCACCTCCCTCCCACAAAAACCACCACACTTACACACGCACTCGCAATTGGGTTAACATGCACGCACTCTGACCACGCGGTCTCTAAAAAGAGAGGCGAAGGACTAACGGGGCTGGTTGAGCGGGCAAATCCTCTCACTCCCTTATAGGGAGTCCCTCTGCCCCGTTGGGCTTCGAAGCGGAGCAGGTAGGACGGTCTGTGTGGGAGGACCCCCTCACACCCGCCATTGCCACCCGGGGCATGGAGAAAGGTGGCAGATTACCTCTGGGGGAGGCCTGCCTACTCCCAACTCCTGCAGTCCTGCTCCTCTCTCGAGTACACGCACAAAATACACTTTAGGAAAAAAAAACATAACTGTGACCAATAACTTACCTGGATGATATTTATTCCGGATACGCCTGACCCGGTTCATCTGGCGCCTCTTCAGGTCGGACCACTTTTTGAGAATCGTCATGCGACTGGGTGCTTCGCCGTTTTGGGCGCGTAGTTCCTCAATTAGGGAGCTTACAACTGCCTGTTTTTCTTGCTGCCTCTTCAGCTCATCATACCCTGTTTCCAGGAACTTCTGCAAGATGAAGAACAAAGTATATTGTAATACTTTTGTTGACAGCCTTATGGATATATGACGTAAATGTATGGTATTCAACAATTGGAAGCATTCTCGCCTTATTAATCAATGACAGGGGTAACATGACACATTTTATATCCTGCCATTTCGGTCTCCGCCTTTTTTGCATAAATATAGCAGCCATTATGATTTGCATAATTATGTATATATGATTAACAACACAGGATACACGTATAGGGGAGATATGCGTTGCTATTCATCTGACCGCTATAATTTTTTTTGGACACTGATAATGGGCCTGTACAATAGATTATTTTTTTTCATCCCTATCTTTATATAGGAACAAGAATATGTTTGTTTCTTTTGACTTTTTGATGAATTAATTTAGAATAAATAATGGAGTTGATGTTATTTAACAACTACAACTACCAGCATGCTCTGATACACCATGTAGCTCATCCGTCACCAGCTGTACAACAATTATACTTTAACTCCCAGCATGCCTGGACAGTTAATGGCTGTCCGGTAATAACGGGGAGGCATGGGGTTCACAGTAGTTTCCCGCTGAGGGTTTGAGCTGCAGCGCCGAATTTGCTTCAGCTAGAAGCACACTGTAAGCCACAGCCCATGTGAATGTACCCTGTAAATTCACATTGGGGGAGAGGGGGGGGGGTAATTGCAGCCAGTTGCATGCAGGGAGTTTTAGTTTTGCAACAGCTGGAGGCAGAATTATTTCACATTGGTCACTTTCCTCACTCTCCCTCCCATCTTCCTTTTCCCCACTTTCTTTTATTATTTTTCCCCGTGTTCTGTTTTGTTTGTCACTCTTTTTGTTTTGGTGCTTGCACTTTGTGTGGCGAGTAGGGTGCTGGTCCTCGGGCCGGTCTCTGAAAGTCTTGGGAGTTGGTAGACTCGGCCTTCTGGTTAGGTTCACCGGCTCTCATGGGGTCTCCCTTAGGGGGAGCCTCACCGAGGAGGGTTCTGTTTCGGCAGTCCCTCCGAGGATGTTGGGTCCTTGTGGCTTCGGCTGCTTGGACCGAGATGGGTCCATATGGCTTCAGCTGTATGGACCACAGTAACTCGTTTCCCTGTCAGGAGCCTAACGCCCCGGGGGGTCAGAGACGGGACCTTTTCGGAGGACCACTGACGTATGCACCCGTCGCATTTTTTTGTGATGTCACTCTTTAGGTGTGTGCACATTTTTCCCTGCACCGGGTGGAGTTTTTGGGTTGTGTTTTGCACGCCACAGGCTTTTCAACAGAAAAAAAACAGCTGGAGGCAGAATGGTTGCAAAACACTACGGGTTTGTTACCTAACTCAGGGTTTCAAGACCAGTCCACCTCCAGCTGTTGCAAAACTACTACTCCCATCAGCCACGGTCTGTCAGTGCATGCTAAGAATTTTACTTTTGCTGCATCTAGGGTGCCACAGTTTAGAGACCCGTGCATAAAGGCCTGAAAAATGTGGGCCTGCAGAACTTACAATACTAGAAGTGCCAGCATTCCCAGGCATGCTGGAAGTTGTAGTTCTGCAACATCTAAAGGGCAATATGTATTCGAACGTCCTTGGGCCTTGAGGACCCTGAAGTCAGGACGTTCGCATACGTCCTATGTCCAAAAAAATGTTAAATTCATTATGCTAAATAACAAGGAAAAGTGCCTAAATACACATTTACCAACCAGGGTGTCTGCAGCTGTCCAGGCATGCTGGGACTTGTAGTTTTGTAAAAGCAGGAGACACATTGTTTGTGAAATACTAATATCTGATCATATATACTAACTTTTAAACTAGACTAAAATGCAGTTGAAGATAATGAAATAACAGTGGTCAAAATACTTACACAAATCATCATCTTTTCCTCAGATACAGTGAAATTACTTCCAACCATCTTGCTCTTCGATTGCGATGCGATCATAAAGTTGGAAACTGGCAAGGGTCCAGGAAATGGTCGCGTGTTGGGCGCGTGTTGTTCGCGCGATTGCGCATGCGCGATCGAAAAATCGCAATCGCAATATTTTTTTGATAAAATATCACAAATATTCTATTTCAGAGTGCTCCTACAGCAGTTTTCGAAATATCTGCAAACAATTTCGCATTCGCATTTTGTGAAATTGCGCTAAAATATCTCGAATATTCGATTTCAGAATGAGCCAATCAGAGCGCTCCTACAGCATTTGGGGAAATTCCGCAATAATCATCGCATTCGCAATATTGCGAAATTTCGATAAAATATAACGAATATTCTGAGCCAATCAGAGTGCTCCTACAGCATTTTTCGAAATTGCGCAATAAATATCGCATTCGCATTTTGCGAAATTTCGATAAAATATCACGAATATTCTGAGCCAATCAGAGCGCTCCTCCAGCATTTGTCGAAATTGCGCAATAAATATCGCATTTTGCGAAATTTCGATAAAATATCACGAATATTCTGAGCCAATCAGAGCGCTCCTCCAGCATTTGTCGAAATTGCGCAATAAATATCGCATTCGCATTTTGCGAAATTTCGATAAAATATCAAGAATATTCTGAGCCAATCAGAGTGCTCCTTCCGCATTTGCCGAATATTCACAATTATTTTGTATTGTAAAATATCACGAATATTCTGAGCCAATCAGAGTGCTCCTAGCGCTGTTGTCGAAATTTCGCCATCAATATCGCATTCGCATTTTGCGAAATTTCGACAAAATATCAAGAATATTGTGAGCCAATCAGAGTGCTCCTACCGCAGTTATTAAAAATTCGCAATTATTTTCGCATTCGCAATAGCGAAAAATCGCAATCATTTAATTTCGATAAAATATCACGAATATTCGAATTTAGCGAATATATCTCGAATATTCGAATATATATTCGAGATATATCGCGATATCGAATATGGCATATTCTGCTCAACACTATTCACAACCAAACTGCTCAGACATCCCTGGCTCTTAAGATTGAAGCCATCTCTAGGTTTTCCTTACTTTTCTGAATTATTCTTAATTGCCTCCTACCACAACAATATAAACCAAACAAAAAACATATTAATACGAATTGAATAAACACAAAAATTATGGAAAGAGTTCTCAGTAGCGGGTGAGTAAAAGTGTTATTGGGTATGCTCCACCAAGGCTCCTGAAATTCCTTAGTAATTTTATTAGAACTGATGAGGTTTTCCTTCACCAGATCTTGTAATTCTATAATTTTCCTACTATCCCTAAATAATGTATCCAATTCAACTGTAAGTGGTGGTATTTTCTTAAATAAAGGAGAAATCATAGAGTCCCATTTGCCAAGATCAGTTTGCTCAATGTCCATAGATACTTGATTCATCTGGATATTAGCTCGAATGTCTTCCTCTTCAATTGTTAACAGTCCATCTGTGAGGTTCACACACCAGCCTGTGATAGGTGTCCGGCACTGAACTTGTTTCTGCCAAGTGAATGAGGGAACCCCTAATGCACAGACCCTCGAGTCCTCTCCATGAATAATTCTCTTCCAGGCCGGTTCAAATTTTTGCAATTGAACCATGCAGTTTCCAGAGTGTGTAGCAGCACAGCCATCTATGTACTCCAGCCGCTCAAAAGAACAGGAACAAAGCCAGGCCTGGGCACGTCTGGTACAGCAGTTGGGATCCATGGTTTTCCACACTTGGTTGTCCTTGACGACAAGTCTGCTTTGCGGTAGCAGTTGTTTCAGTTTATTAGTGCCATTTCTCACTTCCACCTCACCAAGAACGATCATCTTGTATACGGGTAAGGGTGCTGTTGACCATGTAGGGATGTCAACGGTCAGAGGTATTTCTTGCTTTCCAAGGCGATCTTTATTGCAAAGAGTATCCAGGCTCCTTACTTTGGCAAGGGCAAAGTTCCTACAAGTAACACCACTGTCTTTGATAAGATGGAATAATAAGGTTGGGTTCATTATCCTTGGCCAGTCTCCTTGTTTGATTTCTCTAAGCCCTAGGCTCAGGTGTTCACTCAGCAAGTTTCCTATGATACCACAAACTATAGACTTGGATACATTATTGGTTTGAAGTGTTTTATTCAGTGCATTCACCGACATTTGAATGTTCTGCAAATCTGCAGCAATGGTGTGAATGTTCTGAATATCTACTTTCATTTCAGCTAGAGCGTTTAAATCCACTCTTCCCCCTTTAAGCAGTATCTGCTGTAATTACGTGCCCCATGAGGAAGCGAGTTTTCGCGAAACCGGTCGGGCGTAACGAGTGTCGTATCGGATCACCCCCCGTTGACTGCACCTTTCCCTACCTACTTGGACGGGTCTTTTCGGTTGGCTTCCGGCCGGAGCTCCAAATTTGACATGCCTATTTTATACCGTTTATATGTAAGTGCGTTTTTTTCTTCTTTTTAATAAATGTTACCTACGTTATTACACTATTGTGGCCCTTATGTGTCTTCCATGATAATCAGGATCCCAATTTTCCATCCATTGGCTTGAGACGGAGGTGTACATGATATTCAGCCTTTCTACATTCCAACTACCATAGTGTTTACCCACACGCCTTCTGGGGTCTTCTTTTAATTAAGAGACCGCTGGATATCTGGTAAGCAGACATATTGATTTATGGTGGAGGTTTTTCTATCTATTGGATCGTCACCACAGCCTTTGATCAACACTTATGGACTGTTTCTTCTTTTTTCTTCACTGCACTGGGGATCAGGACTTTTTTCACGTTTTAGATCATCTATGGACACTGATCTATGTTATGACCTTTAGAATTTTTTTCTTTTTTGTATAGCGCATCTTGTTTTTTCTAATCCACCCACAAAATGTAGTCCTCTTATATTTAGGCTGTCTATATCAACCCTATTCCAAATTGAACTACCCAAACTGAGGCCTGATATGATATCAGTACCCAGATCCCTCTTTGAGACCTTCTTAAAATGAAGCCCTTGTGTAGCATCCCAAAATATGTTTATATGTGTTTGAAAGACCGTTTTAAACCATAATCCCATTGATTTTGGGCAACTCTCTGGAATGTTAAATGACGTAAAATTCAACAATAATGGTACTGATAAGTATGAAACATCGCTATACACTAAAGTTTGAGTTCGCTACATTGGTGCCGTTCAAGTGACCAGAAGCGCATTTTCAGGACTTAGTAACAGGAGCCAGTGATGACAACAATTCCTGATGAAGAACCAAGAGTCTGATCTACAAAATTTAACAAGTTTGAAAGCCTAGAACTATTTTCTGGAGACTGGATCTCACAATCTGTGAGGTGACAGAAGACCGTGAGGACCCAGGAAGGAAGTTCCAAGAAACCTAACAATTGGTAAGTGTGCCTTATTCATTATTATTATATTTTTTTAAATAGTTTTTTTTCTTCTTCTCTCTCATTGTATTTTTTTTTTTTACAATGGCTTTGGCTTCGTCTGGTGGTGACAATAGCCCTAAAGGAGAGAATGTGAATATATGGCTGTTAAATTATATAAAAAGTCATGGGGGGCCTTATGAAATTCCCCAAGAATGTAGACAGTCATGGGATTTAATGAAATGTTTTTTATCTGATAGTGTCTTTGATAAGAAAACAAAAGAAAAGAAACTTAAGGGTATCATTATTCAGGGACTACTGTCTTGTTGTACAGAATTAATAGAAGAGATTAAAGGGAAAAAGCAGAAAATCCTAGAACATACTCAGAGCTATGAGGTTATGGAAAAAGGGTTCAATGAGAGGATGTCAGATCTCAGGTTACATGCCATCACTACTGGGGAGGCACTGATTGAGAAGGCAAAATTTTGTGATGATTTAAGTTGGGTAAATGAGGAATTGTCAGTGAAAATACAAATTGTTGAGTGTAAACATGCTGCGAACATTGCTTTTGATAAATTGGCAGAAAAATCAAGTTACAAGCATCAAAATGATACTTCTAAAATACAGCTTGATACCAAAGATTATAAGCCAATATATCCCTGGGGTGAGTTACATGCAGCCCCTTGCATACCAGCAGCTCCTACCACTACAACAACTGTATAGAACACTGACGATACAAGTGAAATTAAATTGGTCACAAAACAATTAAAGCCACAGGAGATGGAAGCTATTATAAGAGAGGTAGGTCAGGTACCCCGCTATGATGTAAATAGGTTCATGAAATGGTTTTGTGATTTGCAGAGAGTCAGAGACACATACAACTTGAATGTGGAGGACCTAGCTAGAATTTTGCAGAAAAGTGTAGGCAATGGATTGTGGGCACGGATCTTGCAAAATTGTGGCCAGCGTCATAAAACTAAGGATGTTTTAAGGGAATTATTGAAAGCATTGTATGGTGTGACAACAAATGTGTCCTTGTCAGGAAAAATTAAGCAAATGAAGTATGAATGCCCGTATGAACTTGCAGATAGAATTAGCAGTGTGATGGAATATGTGATGACTGGGAATCCTGGTTTTGAACGTGGTGGTCTGGTTCATAGGTCAATGTTATTGGAAGCAGTGGATGATGATGTCAGGGAAGGCATTTTATCTGTTACACCTGATCCTAGTGATTATAATGATATTTTGTTAAGAGCGGATAATTTGTGGAGGAGAAGGTGTCGAGAAGACAGTCTTGCGGTTGATGCAGCTAGAGTTTTTAGAGTCGAGGGACAGCAAAATAGAGAGGACTATGGGTCATGGAGAGGAAGATCTTATAACAATACAGGTAGTTATAGAAGGCCAGAACCCAGAGAGAAGCCTAGTAAACAGCCTTGGGTGCCGTTTAGTGAAATAAGAAGTGAGAGAGATTGTTTGCAGGAGGAGCTATACAAGATAAAGGAAGAAATGGAAAGAATAAAAGCAGGAGGGGTCAAGGTAGCAGCAATAGGAATGGAAAGTGCTGTGTCACCTTCTACCAGTCATTGTTAGGGGTTCCGAGCCCCCCATGCCCCTTCCTGCCGATTTTTAACTGATTTAACGTTAGATTAAATCATTGATATCAGTAACAGTTATTGGAATTTACCCCTTGACCCAACGTGTGAATACAAAACAGCCTTCAGCTGGGCAGGCTTTCAATATTATTGGACAGTTCTTCCGCAAGGGTACAAAGACAGTGCAGCAATATTTCACTCACATATGAAAGAAGTGATTGATAAGTTTTCAAAACCTGAAAGAGTAATTTCATATGTTGATGACATTTTGATTGGATCAGCCTCTATGGAGGAACATGTGAGTGATGTGAGGGAAATGTTATTGCTTTTGAGGGAAGCAGGTTTGAAAGTTAATCCAAAGAAAATACAATTGGGGAAGAAAGAAGTTCAATTTTTGGGGGTTACTGTAGCACAGTCAGGGCGGAGTATCAATGAGCAAATAGTTGAGCTGATAGGTAAGCTACCCTTGCCCACTGATGAAAAGAGTCTGAGGCAATTCCTAGGCATGACAGGTTTTTGCAGAGAATTTGTGCCTCATTATGCATCATTAACAGAATGTTTGTATAATCTGCTGAAGCAAGATGAATGGGAATGGAGATCAGAGCACACACAAGCTATTGAAGCATTAAAAGATACTCTAGGCAATGCCCCTTCATTAGCATCACCAGACCCCAACAAAGAATTTAGGGCCAGATCCTCAAAAGAGATACGGCGGAGTAACTGCTGTTACTCCGTCGTATCCCTGGTCCTAACTATGGAACTGATCCACAGACTCAGTTTCCCATAGTTAGGACGAAGATCCGACATGTGTAATTGAATTACACTGTCGGATCTTAAGGATGCAATTCTAGGCCGGCCGCTAGGTGGCGAGGCCATTGCGGCCGGCGTAGACTATGCAAATGACCAGTTATGGCGATCCACGAACGCTCCGACGGGCCCGTCGCTCTAAATCTACATCGTTTACGTCCAGTTCCGCCGCGTAAAACTAGGGCTAAGCCCTAGTTGTCTTAAGCCATGTTAAGTATGGCCGTCGTTCCCGCGTCGAATTTTAAATTCTACGTCGTTTGCGTAAGACGTCCGTGAATGGCGCTGGACGCCATTTACGTTAACGTCTAAGCAAATGACGTCGGAGCGACGTCAGTTAGCGCAATGCACGTCGGGTAAGTTACCCGACGGAGCATGCGCAGTACATCCGGCGCGGGAGCGCGCCTAATTTAAATGGGACTCGCCCATTTGAATAGGAACGCCTTGCGCCGGACGGATTTAAGTTACAGCGCCGCAAAGTTCCAGGTAAGTGCTTTGTGGATCGGCACCTAACTTGGGAATTTTGCGGCGGAGTAACTTAAATCCGAAAAGTTACGTTGCGCCGCGGCTTTGTGGATTACTCCCTCAGACTCTATCCACATGTGGGCCTTAATACTTTGTCTGTTGCTCTCACCCAAGACTATTTTGGAAAACAAAGACCTGTGGTCTATGCATCACGTCTACTATCATCTGTAGAACAAAAGTATCCTTTGTGTACTCGTATGGTGCTGTGTTGTTATTGGGCAATCAACAAATTCAGGTACTTGACAGGTACACAAAGGGTCACCATTGCTAGTCATCACACTCCTATAGTCATGTTAGCAAATGGGAAATGGAAGGAAGCAGATGTAAATTGTATAAGGCTGGCAAGGTGGACCACGGCTTTGTTGACAGAAAATATTGAGGGGTTAAAAGAACCTAGCGTACTGATTGGTGGATTGTTGATTGAAGGTGAAACCCATGAATGTCAAGTGCAATGAAATAGTTTGCAGCACCAAATTTTTACCGCTGTATCCAGACCTTTTGACTTGGAAAATGAGTGCTGGTACATTGATGGTTCTTCTTACTATAAAGATGGAAAAAGAATCTCAGGATTTGCTGGTGTTTGTGTAAAAGATGGAGAGGTACAGAGACAATTTTCATATTCATGTAGAGCTCGTTCTGCACAGTATGTGGAAATAGCCGCATTTTTGCAAGTTCTCATTGAGTTAAGAGATGATGGTGGAATTGTAAACATTGCTTCTGAATCAGACCAGGTATGCAAGGGTGCAGTGGTCTATCTTTCATGGTGGAATGTGATGGGCTTTAAAGGAACAGATGGCAGTGAAATAAGATATGCATCCTTATGGAAAATGATAGAGGAGGAAACCCAATTCTTTTCAAAAATTTGTATCCGAAAGGTACAGGCCCACAGAAAACAAACAACCGAGCACTACTGGAACAATACCGTAGAAAGATTAGCAAAGGAGGCTGCAGTAACATCCCCCGAATGGCCTCATATAGAGCATACTTTGTCATTTCCAGTGTCTGCCCTTACACGTGCTCAAGCAAAAGGAATTGAAGAAAGGACATGTGAGTTGGGTAAAATACAAGATCAGGATGAGGAATTAGCTCAACTAAAAGAAATGTGTGGGACTGGGCCCATACAATTTGAGGGTCAAGAGGTGCAGGTGGAGGATGGCCTTTTGATAACCTACAAAAATGATTTATCTTTATGGGTTGCCCCAAAAGGTGTGAGGAAAGACATTCTTACATGGATTCATGGGTCCCCTGTTGGTGGACACCCCAAACTTCCTTTAGCTTGGTGGCCTCAAAATAAACAACACATGCAGGACCATATCTTATCATGTTTGATGTGTGCTAGGCATGATCCTGCCAATAGGAAGAGGAGAGGGGCACTGATGAGACAAGCTCCCATGGGACCATGGGAGCGAATTCAAATTGATTACACAGGTGAATTACCCAACACTGCACACCAGAACAAATATTTGCTGGTTGTTGTGGATTCTTTCAGTCACTGGGTTGAAGCTTTCCCCACCAAAAACTGTACTGCCACTACTACTACAATTGAGTGCACCGATGCCCAACCACTTATATTTCAAGATGAGTACATGGGGGGACCTTCACAGCACGTCTTGGATGATGATGAAACACAGTTGCCAACTGCTGGTGCTTTTGCAATTGTGCAGACCGACAAGGAGGGCAGTGGTGAAGACTGGGTGGAAGATGATGTGCAGGACGATGAGGTCCTCGACCCGACATGGAATCAACCTCATGCAGGTGACCCGTGTAGTTCGGAGGAAGAGGCGGTGGTCGCACAGAGCCACCAGCACAGCAGAAGAGGGAACAGGGTGCCAAAGCAGAGTGTCCGTCCCCTAGACAGTACGCATGCTACTGCCCAACAAAGCAAGGGACCGAGCACACCAAAGCCAGGTCCAAGGAGTTCCCTAGCGTGGCAGTTCTTCACACAATGTGCTGATGACAAGACACGCATGGTTTTCACGTTGTGCAATCAGAGCCTGAAGCGAGGCATAAACGTTCTCAACCTGAGCACAACCTGCATGACCAGGCATTTAAGTGCAAAGCACGAGCTGCAGTGGAGTAGACACCTCAAAAACCCAGAAAGGTCTCTGGCTCCTCCTGCTTTCTCTTCTGCATCAGTCTCTGGCCTCTCTGCCTCTTCATCCACCTCTGTAGTGACAGTGCCACCTGCCACCCCTCAATTAGAGGACCGGCAAGCGACACTACCACCTGGGTCACCAAACATCTCCACAATGTCCCATGGAAGCATTCAGCTCTCTATCTCCCAAACACTGGATCGTAAGAGGAAGTACCCCTCTACCCACCCGTGATCCCTGGCCCTAAATGCCAGCATTTCAAAATTACTGGCCTTTGAAATGCTGTCATTCCGTCTGGTGGAGACGCAGAGTTTTAAAAGCCTAATGGCATTGGCTGTCCCACAGTACGTCGTGCCCAGCCGCCACTACTTTTCCAGGCGAGCCATCCCTTCCCTGAACAACCAAGTGGGGGACAAAATCAGGTGTGCACTGCGCAACGCCATCTGTGCCAAGGTCCACCTAACTACGGATACGTGGACCAGTGAGCACGGTCAGGGACGTTATATCTCCCTAACAGCGCACTGGGTAAATGCAGTGGCGGCTGGGCCTGAGGCGGATAGCAGTTTGGCGCATGTCCTTCCACCACCGAGGATTGCAGGGCGCTTCAGTTTGCCTCCTGTTCCTAACTCCTTCTACTCCGCTTCCTCTACCGCCTCCTCATCCAGTCAGCGTAACAAATTCACCGCCAACTTCAGCACAGCCATGGGTAAACGCCAGCAGGCAGTTTTAAAACTTTCCTGTTTGGGGGAAAAACCACACACCGCGCAGGAGTTGTGGAGGGACATGGAACAACAGACCGATGAGTGGTTGGCGTCAGTGAGCCTCAAGCCGGGCCTGGTGGTGTGCGATAACGGGCGAAATCTTGTAGCAGCTCTGGGCCTAGCCGGTTTGATGCACATCCCTTGCCTGGTGCATGTGCTGAATTTGGTGGTGCAGAGTTTCCTGAAAACTTACCCCGATATGCCACAGCTGCTGCAGAAAGTGCGGTCCGTCTGTGCGCACTTTCGGAGTTCTCACCCTGCTGCTGCTCGCCTGGCAGCGCTGCAGCGTAACTTCGGCCTTCCTGCTCACTGCCTCATATGTGATGTGCCCACAAGGTGGAACTCCACCTTGCACATGCTGGCCAGACTGTGCGAGCAGCAGCAGGCGATAGTGGAGTTCCAGCTGCAGCATGCACGCGTGAGTCGCTCTGCGGAACAGAAACACTTTACCATCAATAACTGGGCCTGACTGTGCCTTGTTGCGCTGTTTTGAGTACTCCACCAACATGGCCAGTGCCGATGACACCGCTCTCAGCGGGACTATCCCAGTTCTATGCCTCCTTGAAAAAACGCTACGGGCGATGATGGAAGAGGATGTGGCACAGGAGGAGGAGGAGGAGGAGGAGGAATTGGGATCATTTCCAATGCTTTCAGGGCAGTCATTCACAAGTGGCTCCGAGGGTGGGTTTGTGCACCAACAAAGGCCAGGTACACAATTGTCCAGCAAGGGCACAGTTCTGGAGGATGACGCGGTGGAGGATGAGGAGGAGGAAGACATGGAGGATGAGGAACCATGTTCACAGCAGGATGGCATCCAGACCAGCTCATGGCCATTACTGGTGCGTGGCTGGGGGGATACAGAGGACACAGATGATACACCTCCCACAGAGGACAGCTTTTCGTTGCCTCTGGGCAGCCTGACACACATGAGCAATTACATGCTGCAGTGTCTCTGCAACGACCAGCGTGTTTCGCACATTATAACAGGTGCTGATTACTGGGTGGCCACGCTGCTGAATCCCCATTACAAGGACAATGTACCGTCCTTAATCCCCTCACTGGAGCGTGAACGCAAGATGCGCGAGTACAAGCGCATGCTGGTAGATGCGCTGCTGGTGCAATTCCCACCTGGCAGCGGGGGCACAGTGGAAGCAGAAGGCGAAGGCAGAGGAGGAGGAAGAGGTCGCCAACGCAGCAGGGGCACCGCCAGCACCTCAGAAGGCAGGGTTAGCATGGCCAAAATGTGGAAAAGCTTTGTCAGCATGCCACAACAAACAGCACCACCAGCTGATATGGAACGTTTTAGCAGGAGGCAGCATTTCAGCAACATGGTGGAGCAGTATGTGTGCACACGCCTACACGTACTGAATGACGGCTATGCCCCCTTAAACTTCTGGGTCTCCAAATTGGGCACATGGCCTGAGCTTGCCCTTTACGCCTTGGAGGTGCTGGCCTGCCCTGCGGCCAGTGTATTGTCTGAACGTGTATTTAGCACGGCAGGGGGCGTTATCACAGACAAGCGCAGCCGCCTGTCCAGAGCCAATGTGGACAAGCTCACGTTCATTAAAATGAACCAGGCATGGATCCCACAGGACTTGTCCGTACCTTGTGCAGAATAGACACCGGGCCGGCCTTACCCAGCCATTGTTTTTTTTCTGATCTTTCTAGGGTTGCCATCTCATCCCTTTAAAAGCAAAAACATATAAATTACACAGGTTCTCTGGCTGATTAAGTTGCTGCTAATTAAACTCACTTGGTGCCTTATCGACAGTAAATTAGCCCCAGAACCTGTGTAATTACTCTGTGTTCTGGTTTAAAGGGATGAGGTAGCAACCCTGGATCTTTCTCACTCTTTTGGGGTTTACCCTAATTTAAAAAATACATATATTAAAAACCAAAACCTGCTGTGTTGGCTACCTCCTCCTCCTCCTCCACCGCCGCTTCCACCTACACCGCCACATCCACCTCAACCTCCTAATACATATGGACCTCGTCCTACTAGGTCAAAATGATTTTATTTTTTATTTTTATATTTTTTATGTTATTTTGAGTTATTTCCCTATCCACATTTATTTTCTGAGTACTTGCCATGCTCTTCCCGACATTTAGCAAAAAAAATTATTTTTATTTATTTATTTATTTTTTATGCCATTTTGAGTTATTTCCCTATCCACATTTACTTTCAGAGTACTTACCATGCTCTTTCCGACATTTTGCTGCCATTTGCAGCCCTCCAGCCCTTTCCCTTAGTTTTTTAGAGACATTTTTGTAGTCAAAAGTCCGTGTCCCCATTGACTTCAATGGGATTCGGGTTCGGGTCAAAGTCCGGGTTCGGTCCCGAACCCGAACTTTTTTTTCAAAGTGCGGGTTTGGGTCCGAACCCGAACATCCAGGTGTCCGCTCAACTCTAATACTTAGGAATAAAGATTACACCTAGAGTAGAAAAACTATACGAGTACAATTACATTCCTTTAGTTAATAAAATAAAACAAGATACGAAAAACTTAGCAAAAAAAACCGATCTCTTGGGTAGGTAGGATCAACGCCTTTAAAATGATGATATTACCGAAAATAATCTATAAGTTCCAAATGCTTCCTATAAGAATCCCACAAAGCTATTTTAAGATAATAAAAAATATAATCTTGAAGAGTAAACTACACTATTCTAAGTCGTAAAAAAGGGGGGGGGGTTGGCGCTCCCAGATATAAAGAGTTATTACAATGCTGTAATCCTAGCAAGGATAGCAGAATGGACAAACATACACACAAAAAAGAAGTGGGTACAGATGGAAGACTCAATAAGTTCAACACAATTAAATAAGAATGTTTGGATACCACCTAAAGTTAGAAAAACTGGCACAGGCACACACAGTATAACGAAGAATGTATTTAAAATATGGGACACACTATATAGGCGGTAAAAATGGGAATATAACTCCCCATTAATCCCATTAGCAGGCACAAATTGTTTTCCACCAGGCAACAAGACACGAATGGGAAAGCATCTGGGTACAAAAAAACTAGGGGAACTTGTCACACAAGGAAAAATAAGGCCAAGAAAGGATCTTCAAACACTGGAAGGGGTTCAACATTTTAGTGAATGGGAGTACCTTCAATTAAAGCACTTTGTGAGCACTTTACCACAGCCGATAAGAGATGATAAAACATTAAACTCAATAGAAAAGCTATGCTCCATCGGAAAACCATTAAAACACAGAATAGCGTTATTATACGGGATATTAACGGACTTAGAGGGATATTAACGGACTTAACGGACTTAGAGACGCAGGGAACATTGACATGTGTAGAAAAGTGGGGACAAGACATTGGAAAAAAGCTAGAGGACCAACAAATGATAGGTGCAGTGTTCAATTATGCTACTGACATCAGCACAATTGAAATAAATTATAAATGTATGGTACGCTGGCATTTGACCCCTGAGAGAATGAAAAAAATACATCCAAATAACTCTACGTTGTGCTGGAGGAAATGTAATCAAGCAGGAACGACAATGCATGTATGGTGGGACTGCCCGAGAATACAGGAGTACTGGGAAGAAGTTCTAGAATATATAGAAGAAATAACAGGTGAAAAGATCCTACGAAATCCCTTGACCTGCTTGTTCCATGGAACAGACAGGCCAAAAAAACAGTATGGACTGACATTGGTTCCAGTGTTGCTGAATGCAGCAAAGGGCCTAATCCCAAAAAACTGGCTACATCCACAGAGGCCATCTATAAAAGAATGGATACATCGAGTTGATTATATAGCAGAAATTGAATATTTGGGGTGAGAAGAACTGGAAGGAGAGGCTAGATGCAGAACAATCTGGGAGAAATGGAGAGTTTCCAAAACGTCAGAAAAATTCGTACAGGCAATGACATAAATAGTCAGGTGAGACATAGGTACAAATAAAGAAGTTAATCCTAACCAGTGACCGACCGAACCGAAGGGAGGTGGGGGGGGGGTAGGGAGGGGAGGGTTAGGATTAGGGGGGAACAAATGGAAGAAAGAAAGGTAGCACTTTAGTGGCGGGATCTCCTCTACGTAATGATGGGTATAATTAATAATGTTTATTCATTTAAAGAGTGACTTTTCCAGTTATATATAAGAAAGAAAAGAAGCATAGAATATATATTATATTCCATGCTTCTTTTCTTTCTTATATATATAAAAAAAAATGATAAACCACAAGTGATGAGAAGGCAACGAGGAGACGTGATGGGCGGAGTAACCGTGAGCACATTTTGCTGTCCTTAGTTTTGCGGTTGAGTCTGATGTGGAAAAAAAAAGAGAGAGAAAGAGATGGAAAGAAAGAGAGAAAAAGAAAGAGAAAGAGAGTGAAAGAGGGAGAAAAGGAGAGAGAGAGAAAGGGAAACAGAAAGAGAGAGAGTGAAAGAGAGACAAAGAAAGAAAGATAAAGAAAGAGAGAAAGAAAGTGAGAAAGAGAGAGAGAGAGAGAAATATAAAGAGAAAAAGAGAAAAAAAAAGAGAAAGAAAAAAGAAAGAAAGAAAGAAAGAAAGAAAGAAAGGAAGGAAGAGAGAAAAAAACAGAAAGTGAGAGAGAAAGAAAGAAAGAAAGAAAGAAAGAAAGAAAGAAAGAAAGAAAGAAAGAAAGAAAGAAAGAAAGAAAGAAAGAAAGAAAGAAAAAGAGAAAGAATGAGATGGAAAGAAAGAGAGAAAAAGAAAGAGAGAGGGAAAGAAAGAGAGAGAAAGAGAGAGTGAACGAGAGAGAGAGAGAGAGAAAGAAAGAAAGAAAGAAAGAAAGAAAGAAAGAAAGAAAGAAAGAAAGAAAGAAAGAAAGAAAGAAAGAAAGAGAAAGAGAAAAAGAGAAAGAGAGAGGGAAAGAAAGAGAGACAAAAAGAAAGAGGGAGAAAGAAAAAAAGAATGAAAAGAAAGAAAAAGAAAGCAAGAGAAAAATAGAGAGAAAGAAAGAAAGAAAGATAAAAAGAGAAAGAGAGAGATAACAAGAGAAATCAAAAGAGAAAGAAAGAGATAAAAAGAGAAAGAGAGAGATAAAAAGAGAAAGAGAGAGAGATAGAGATAAAAAGAGAAAGTAAGAGAAAAAGAAAGAGAGAGAAAGAAAGAAAGAGAAAGAAAGAAAGAAAGAAAGAAAAAAAGAAAGAAAGAAAGAAAGGACAATTAAAAACAAAGGGTCAGATTCACGTAGATCTGCGGCGGCGTAACGTATCGCATTTACGTTACGCCGCCGCAAGTTTTACGGGCAAGTGCTTGATTCACAAAGCACTTGCCTGCAAAGTTGCGGCGGCGTAGCGTAAATTCCCCGGCGCAAGCCTGCCTAATTCAAATGATCCGGGTAGGGGGCGTGGATCATTTAAATTAGGCGCGTTCCCGCGCCGAACGTACTGCGCATGCGCCATCCCTAAAATTTCCCGACGTGCATTGCGGTAAATGACGTCGCAAGGACGTCATTGGTTTCAACGTGAACGTAAATGGCGTCCAGCGCCATTCACGGACGACTTACGCAAACGACGTAAAATTTTCAAATTGCGACGCGGGAACGACAGCCATACTTAACATTGGATACGCCACCTAGGGGGCATGTTTATCTTTACGCCGCGTATCTCTTACGGAAACGGCGTAAATTTACTGCGACGGGCAAGCGTACGTTCGTGAATCGGCGTAACGACTCATTTGCATATTCTACGCCGACCGCAATGGAAGCGCCATCTAGCGCCCAGCGTAAATATTGCACCCTAAGATACGACGGCGCAGGCTGTCGTATCTTAGGCATGTTTAAGTGTATCTCAGTTTGAGAATACACTTAAACATACGACGGGCTTAGATTCGGAGTTACGTCGGCGTATCTACTGATACGCCGGCGTAACTCTTTGTGAATCTGGCCCAAAATACATATGCTGGAGAGGAGGTCCTCTTCCAAATGTCGGGATTTTTGTGTGAGAAATGACAATTGTAGTAATAGGGTAAGTACACCAAACACAAAGGATTTAGAAAAATATCAAAATTTTAATATATATAAAGAGAGTTCATAAAAACAGTTTTAACATGAATTAGACCACAGTAGTTACAAAGAACGGAGGTAGAACACAGTATGCAGATTGCCAACTAGTTTCACACTTTCGTGCTTCGTCAGGGCCTTGCAACTTAATCCTTTTTGAGTTTAGTGGTCTGTGTGTGACATAAAAAAATGCAGTTAGTACACAAATAATGCATTATAGTACATTGTACATTTTGTATCAAGAAGAACATGGTATATGTGTGCTTACCAATTCTGTTAATGATTGATTGAGCCAAAATTTGTCTATACGCGGTCCAAGAAATTCCAGTTGCGCGGACAGCGGGGGTGACCCGGACAGTGACTAGGGAAAGCCAGATCCACCTGGTCGGTAGATGTGTGGATATTACAGTAAATGGAAATTCAACACAAGCCAGTAGGATGTCTGTAAGTTATTAAAATACATAGGGTAGTATTTATATAACCCGTGTGCGACTACAGAGGTAGTCTATTCACAGTTATACAGAGTAAAGAATATAAAATAAAACTTTCTTTTTGGAATAATTAATAATTCCTAGAGAGATAATAAAGATGATAACAGATGGCCAGAGAAGGATTCCACTGTTAAGTAGCCACAATATGGCATATGAGCATGTCCATAGGGGAGCGATAAGTATAAAAAACATTAAAGGATCACTAAAGGAAAAAAAAATTTTGCTGAAATGACTGTTTACAGGGTATAGAGACATATGGCCAGATTCTCAGAGCAAGTACGCCGGCGTATCTACTGATACACCGGCGTACTTTCAAATTTGCCGCGTCGTATCTTTAGTTTGAATCCTCAAACCAAGATACGACGGCTTCTGGCTTCGATCCGACAGGCGTACGGCTTTGTACGCCTTCGGATCGTAGGTGCAAAACTTCGGCGCCTGCTGGGTGGAGTTTGCATCGTTTTCCGCATCGGGTATGCTAATTAGCTTTTTCTGTCGATCCACGAAGGTACGCACGGCCGTCGCATTCTCTTACGTCGTCGCTAGTTGGCTTTTCCCGGCGTATAGTTAAAGCTGCCATCTCGTGGCGTATAGATAGACTTGCCATGTTAAAGTATGGCCGTCGTTCCCGCGTCTAATTTTTTTTTTTGTTGCGTAAGTCGTCCGTGAATAGGAAAGGACGTAACTCACGTCTAAGTTCAAAAAATTACGTCGGTGCAACGTCATTTCGCGCAAAGCACGGCGGGAAATGTCGAAACGGAGCATGCGCATTTCAATAGTAAGATACGGCGGTAAGATACGGCGGCGTAGCGTATCTCTGATACGCTGCGCCAGGGCAATTCTTTGTGAATCTGGCCCATAATAGTTAACTGATTCCTTTTAAAAGCTATTAAAAATAGATAAAAAGCAATCATATAATGTGCCCCCTAGATGCAAAAACGAAAGTGAAACTAGTTTAGTCTTTGCATGTTATTTCAAGCCTCTGTGCTGGACAGTGCCATAGAGAGTCATGGCTAGGAAAACGAAACTAAAGTCTCCCATTACTTTTTTCATAAGGAGCCAGACAACCAGGAAGTGTCCGGGGCATGGCTTGGCGCGCGGAGCAGATGGCTGCAGTTTAGAGGAGCTCCGGCACCCAGGGAGACAAAGCCTAGTTACAACCCGTTCTGCCGCTGAAATATGTCCACCTTTGTGAGGAAGGGTCATCACAACCGTTCCCTGCGCTCGATGGGCACCCCAAAAGGCAAACTATCCCCAGCTAACCTGGTAAAGTTTCGCTACAGTGGAGGCGGCAAGAGCTCCAAGATGGCGCCGACCCGGAGCCCAGAACGAGGAGATGACAGGGAGGACGACGAGATCTCACTGCCGGCATCGGAGGGTTCATCGAGAGGTAATATACCTAACGATCACCCACTAAATTACGCCATAATGACTGAAATTGCAGCGGACATAAAAAACTTGTTCGCAACGGCGATCACTGACATCAAGTCTGAACTACTGAGGCTCTCAGAACAGTTAGCAGTGAACGACAGGGCAGGGCCTTAATTAGGCTGGATGACATAGCAACTGTCCACTCTAATCATCTTATCACCATGAATAGACAATTAGAAGATTTGGACAATAGAGGAAGAAGAAACAACATTAGGGTGAGAGGGGTCCCCGAATCCATTACCCCAGACCAGATTAAACCCTCCCTTACCTCCATCTTCAACGGCCTCATAGATAGGCCTGAAGCCTCGCCCATAGAGTTTGACAGAGCCCACAGAGCTCTCCGGCCCAAAGCCCCTGATGATAACCCCCCGAGAGACATAATCTGCTGCCTCCCCAACTACAACCTTAAGGAAGATATCCTACAGAAGGCATGCCAGAATTACCAAATCATATTTAATGAGACGGCAATCCAACTTTTCCAGGACTTGTCTCTTATTACGCTGAGGAATAGGAGAGCCCTGC
Source organism: Rana temporaria (assembly GCF_905171775.1). NCBI lineage: Eukaryota > Metazoa > Chordata > Amphibia > Anura > Ranidae > Rana > Rana temporaria. The sequence goes on from NC_053489.1 coordinate 371,743,345, forward strand.
GTCCATTATTAGATGTACTAAGGGGGAAGGGGATCACGTATAGATGGAAGTTCCCATTCGCACTGCAAACCACATATAACGGCAGGTGGACCTGCCTGAATGGTACGCTGACTTCCGTCTACCCCCAGAAATCAACAACCACCCGCCTAAGCAAGGCCCGTCTCCCGCCAAGTCTCCTTACAGGCAGGGCAACCCCAGAAGGAATGCAGGTTGGAACAACTACAACTCCCCAGCTGCCAAAAGCCCTAGGATGTGAGAGAAGTGTGGATTCCTCGTTTAGAGGTCAATATCGCTTATTTCCCTGTTTAGCTACGGTGTTCCTCACTGTGGTGGGCTGTTACTGACTCTTTTTGGTTGTTTTTTCTTTTTTTTTAGTTTCTCTCCATTTTTTTTTAATAACATGTGCTGGTGAGCAGAGTGCTGGATCTATTTAACATGTTCAGGTTGCAGTACAGTCTTTCCTCACTGGATGGCAGCTGATTAATGAAGGTTCAGAGTCACCATATAATCTTAACACTAGATTTACATTCAGCCCTAAAGAAATTCTGTCAGACCGATCATCTCGGCTGTTCTCATTCTATTTAACATTTATTTTATTTTTGTTTTTACTTGTTTTTCCCATTCTATCAGCCTTGAGTTCTTCCCTCTTACCAGGACTCCAACCATCTGAACTTTGTAACATCAAGAGGACCTCTGCCTTTCACGGACAGACCTGCTCTTTTACAGTTCCCGATGACGATCCCTACTAGGAGGAGCTCCGGTACAGTACTTATAGGTCTCCTCTTATGTACCCTTTTCAATAGGTTCTACCCCCCATGGGTCCCGAAGGTATACACGCTGAGAAGCACACCCTTAAGTGTTTAGACTAGCTCATTTCCATGCTTGATGATCTGAGTGTTCCTATGCATCTAAGATGTGGTAACTTCACTTCGCCAGACCCCTGGGGAACGTGAATAATTAAAGGGGGTTGTGTCTGCGCAGGCAGAGCTATATGTTATTTTTAGCTGACACTAAACCTGTGTTGGAGTTGTTAATGGGTTCCCCCTGGTCACCTTCAGTTGTAATAGTCAGCGTTGTTCAACATTAGTTGACCCCAAGGACAAAAACATTTCTGGGGCTGATTAAGAACATGTATTCACTAGCTCACCCTCCCAAGCCATAGGCATGAGGTATCTTTTTGTCTTGTCATCCTTGGAGAAATGTTATTCTAGTTTCAGTTAATTGCTTTTTCGTTTTATAAAATGCAAAGCTACATATGATATTGTAGTTACGGGTTGTAATATATGTATGCTTATTATTCACTTATCACAAAAGTCTCCCTGGGCCCCATGTTTCTTGAAGTAGAATATCAAAATCGTTACTGAGTTTCACATATCTGCTCTGGCCCCTCCCATTTTCTCCCAAGAGGCGTTTGGGGTGTTCACTGTGTGACACCTATTAACTCTGCACTTACACAAGCGACATCCAGAGTATAGTCTCGCTCTTTGTGCGCTACCCCTTTTTACCTATTTTTATATATAATCTTTCTTCCCCCACCCTTCCTCTTCTCCCCCCTCCCCTACCCTACCCCCTCTCTTTTCCCTTTTCCCATTCCTTCCCTCCCTCTCTGCTAATCACCTGCTTCATCTGCTCTATCTCCCACCCCCAAAATGTCTTATTCACACCTAGGCAAATCGCCCACAATTATCTCACATAATGTCAATGGCCTTAACATCCCCGAAAAGCGAACAAAACTATTGAAAGAACTGAAGAAGGCGAATCCCTCTGTAACTTTCCTACAGGAGACGCATTTCAAAGGCCAAAACGTCCCCAAACTCACCGATAAATTTTCCACTAAGGCATACCATGCCACAAACCCCCTGGCAAAAACCAAAGGTGTCTCTATTCTTTTGAGTAAACACTCCCCATTTAAGTTATCTGACCAATTATCGGATCCAGAGGGCCGATACATTTTTCTCAAAGGTTCCTGGGGGGGAACACTGGTTACGTTGGCAAATGTGTATTTTCCAAACTCAGCACACATCACATTCTGTACCAAAATTGTTTCAGAACTAAAATGGTTTGCAGAGGGTTGTATCATTCTTGGAGGGGATTTTAACATCCCTCTCTCCCCTTCTCAAGATACCTCCAATGGTCATACCCACGTCTCCTATAAGATCCTGAAACGCATCAAGAGCTTAATGCAATCACTTACGTTAGTGGACACATGGAGACTTCTACACCCCACAGACAAAGATTTTTCTTTCTTTTCGCCTCCCCATAAAAAATATTCCAGACTGGACCGGATCTTTATTACCCAGAGGAATTTAAACACACTTTCAAAAGCAGAAATAGGCATCATCGCATTTTCCGACCATGCCCCAGTGGCTATAACACTGTCCCTAGGACCCAAACAGAGATCCCCTTTCAATTGGAGGCTCAATGCTTCCTTACTAACAGATCCAAATATACATGACAGCATTAGAGATTCCATCGAAACATACTTCAGGTTGAACAAGGACTCGGACACTAACTCACTCAACAACTGGGAAGCACACAAGGGCGTCATAAGGGGCGAGCTCATAAGATGGGGCGCGAGAAGGAAAAGAGAGAGGGCCGAGGAAATCACCTCACTATCCGATACCATAGCCAAACTTGAGACATTGCACAAAAAATCACTCTCCGATCGAGTGATGGATGATCTGATTAGACATAGGTCATCTCTTAAACAGATTTTAACATTTCAGACTCAAAAATCCCTATTTTTTAAGAGAAATATCTTTTATGAATGGGGAGATAAAGGGGGGAAACAACTTTCTAGGGCCCTAAAGGATGCCACCTTAGCAAATCAAATTCTCTCAATTCGTAACAGCTCAGGCAATCTAGAGCACTCTTCAGAGAAAATAGCTGGAATCTTTCATGATTTTTATGCAGGCCTATATGACCTCCCACCACAACACAAACCAAATCACATACAATCATCTAAGGAAGAAATTATCCTCAAATTTTTAACTGATAGTGAGCTCCCATCACTCTCTGATGAGGATGTCTCCACTCTGAACGAGCCCATTACCGCCACTGAACTTCAATCAATAATTAAAGATTTAAAATCAGGAAAGAGTCCAGGTCCTGATGGATACACGTCCTAATATTACAAACCTTCTCCCTCATCCTCACTGAACCGCTACTTAAAGCCCTTAACCACCTAGCACTACACCCACACAACTCCAGTTCCTTACTCTCTGCCCACATAGCCGTAGTCCCTAAGCCTGACAAAGACCACACATAAAGCGCAAACTATAGGCCCATATCACTCCTAAATCTGGACATAAAAATCTTAGCAAAAATTCTAGCCAATAAGATCAAACCCCTTCTATCAACAATAATTGGCCCTGAGCAGGTAGGCTTCATGCCTGGAAGGGAGGCTAGAGACAACATAACCAAATCACTGAACTTAATCCACCACGCAGACGTCTCAAAAATTGAAGGCCTTTTCCTGTCTACTGACGCGGAGAAGGCCTTCGACAGGATTTCCTGGGAATACATGTTTGCAATGTGCTCCCATATCGGACTGAAAGGACATATGATAAATTGGATCAAGGCCCTCTATCAGAAGCCGACGGCACGGGTTAAAATGAACTCCACCCTCTCTGACCCTATAAATATTCGTAATGGCACTCTCCAGGGTTGCCCCCTGTCACCCCTGCTTTTTATACTGTCATTAGAACCACTCATTAGGTCCATAAACTTATCACCTGACATTAAAGGCTTCACGGTTAAGGACAGGGAATTTAAATTAGCAGCTTACGCTGACCATCTCCTATTTTTCATCACTCAACCCCACATTTCTATGCCAAACGTATCCAAAATATTTAAAACGTTTGGCTTCATTTCAAACTTCAAGATCAACCCATCCAAATCTGAGGCACTTAATCTCACCCTCCCCCCGTATAAATTCGATTCGCTTAAAAAGAACTTTAAATTTAGATGGGAAAAATAATCCCTTAAGTACTTAGGGGTTAAACTCACGCCTAACATAAACTCCCTGTATAAAACCAACTTTATACCTCTAATAAATTCAATCTCAGGGGACCTGAAGAGATGGAACTCCAAGTTCTTCTCCTGGTTCGGAAGGGCCGCCATTCTGAAAATGGTGGTACTTCCGAGACTGCTATACTTTTTCAACGCCCTTCCAGTCCACATACCAAACTCCTTCTTCGCCAAACTTCAAAGGGGATTTCTTTGGTCAAACAGAAAATCTAGGATCTCAATGAAAATTCCTAAGCTTCCTAAAAACAGAGGAGGTCTGGGCCTACCAGACTACCAAAAATACAATTTTTCCTCCCACATTACAAGGGTGATCGATTGGCACTGCCACGGTCCTAATAAAGATTGGGTACAACTAGAATTGGACTATTCTTCACAACCCCTCCTTTATTACCCCTGGACCCTCCACTCTAAATCCTCAAAAAGCTCCTCCAACCCTCTCATAGCTAACACGCTTCAAATATGGCACAAACTAGCTTCGCCGTATAAACTAGCTACAATCCCGGGCCCATTGACACCGATTGCAGGGAACCCTGACTTTCTTCCTGGAATGAACCAAAAATCCCTTCCGAACCCTAGCCCCTCACAAAAAATTTTAGTCACCCACTGTATGACTGGTAACGCGGTTAAACCATTCTCAACCCTTAAAACAGAATTTGGAGCCTCGTCACCAAATCCCTGGTTCTACCTGCAACTCACAAGTTTCCTGGTGAATAGTAAATACAAATCCTCGTATTTTCATAGATTGACGCCCCTAGAAGACATTTGCCATAAAAGAACTCAGGTCCTAAAGACAACCTCCTTAGCCTACACTTGGCTGATCTCACACGACTCTGAAGGGGCTATCAAACACAAAGAGAAATGGGAGAGGGATCTGGGCCAGCAGTTTACTGAGCGCCAATGGGAAAGGGCATGTATCTTTGCACACAAATGTTCATTGAGCACCAAGCATCAAGAAACTTCATATAAACTGCTAACACAGTGGTATATTACACCATCGAAAGCTCACAAATGGTCTCCAGCAATTTCTGACACCTGTTGGCGCTGCTAAACAGACATAGGTACCTTCCTACATATCTGGTGTGATTGTCCCCAGATCCATAGTGTCTGGGAAGGGGTTTCCACCTGGATCAAGCACATCACTGAAACTAAAATTGACCTAGACGCCGCGGCTTGCTTATTGCACATAAATTATTTTTCCATACAAAAATACAAAAAGTACCTAACAAGGCACCTGCTTACAGCGGCAAAATCATTAATTCCATTGCATTGGAAAACAGATAGAACTCCAGGTGTCAGAGATTGGCTGGAAAGGGTACGATATATATACAGAATGGAAGAACTAATTGCTATGAAAAATGAAAGTAGTACCAGCTTTATTGAAAGTTGGTCACCCTGGGTAACTTTCACTTACTCAAAAGAATTTGAATAATTTCTCTCTACTCGCTAGTATACCCCCCCCCCCCAGGTCCTTAGCTTCCTGACCTTGTATCTAAGCCTCTCATGCTGCATAATCCTTTTGTGTAGCCTTATTCTCTCCCGAGATTAATTTGCTGTCCCAATGTCCCTTCCTCTCCTCTCAGCCTTCCCTAGGCGGAACATATATATAACCTCCCGTTCCTTAACAATTAGACCCTTCCCCCCCCCCCCCTCCCTACAAGAGCCTGTATACTTCCCTTCATTGTCTCTCCCCCACTATCATACCCCTATTACCCATTCAATAATTCTAATAGGCCTTCTCAATGTGATTTATCTAAACTCTTTAAGATAATATTCTTATTTCAGTTATTCTCATATGTAAACAAATTCATGTATCTGGCTTTTATTGTTACATACTGTTTACTGTACAATTTTATACTCGCTTTAATAAACCTTGGATTTTGAAAAAAAAGGAAGTGTCCACAACAGAGCAGAATTACAGCAACATCAGAGCAAAAACGAATAATGAGGACATGAAACCAGGACTGCAGTAAGGTAAAGGAAGCTATTTAGCTAAAAAAAAATCCTTTAGTGACCCTTTAAGCTAGTTTGCTGTTTGCAGGGAGATATATATATAAATACAACTAGAGCATATATATATCCGCAGGGGGAAAAAAAATATAATAATATCCCACATACAGATGTAAATGTAGTGGTTGTCTATCCTATATGGCGGATGGATTAAAGAACAACATGTGCTCACCTATTTAAATAATAGAATAGTAAAAGTATTCCCATTCTTAAATGTATTCCACTCATAGGGTTACAGTGGCAGAATAGTGCGCTTGTGTATAATAGTTCTAGGGAAACAGATATAAACTAGCAAGGACACAGACAGCATAGATTGCTTAGTGAGTCAGAGAAATAGTGTATATCAACTAGTTACCTTAGGCTCAGTATGCAAATAGTGGATTTCCAATCAAGGAAAGCAAAGAGTACAGCTTCAAATTCATGGAGCTAGTCCAGGGAAACCAAACGACCAGCTAGAAATTGTGTGCATCCTTGTATTCAGGACAGCGTCTGACATACAGGTAGTCAGCGCCATCCTACATACATTACTGTTAACCGGAAGTGAAAGGTCACGAATGACCTCTGACTTCACTTCCGGTCCGTGTGTCCCAAACAATGCGCGCACGGCGGTTGCGTCCCTGCGTTCTGACGCACGCCTGGAACGCACACGTGAGGCGCATAACGCCCCACGCATAGGACAGGTACTGTGCGGCTAGATATACCACACTAGTGACCTGCAATAGCCGCGCACGCACCCTATCAGAGGTGGAACGACAGGGGAAGGGGGTGTAGCCAGAGAGGCTGTCACCTCCTGTTGGGACACACGAATATCCCCACAGACTAGAAGCCCTTAGCCACATCAAGTGTCCTAAGCACCGGAATTCATGGAGAGCGTTGGGCTTGGTCATCACTACAGAAAAAAACAAAGTATATTAACAATTCATTACAATCTTATGACATTATATACCATAATAAGAATAGATTTAAATGTTGTGTATAAATGCCATTCAGGTAATTGGCATTAACACTTAATGCACCAGATCCCTAGCTGATATAAAAAGCCAGTATACATAGTTATGTTAGTGGGACAGGAAAGATGATTGGGGAAAAGGAAGAAGAAGGAAAAGGGGAGGGGGGAAGAGGAGAAAGGGGGAAGGGGGAGGGGGGGAAACGGAGGGGTAAAGGGCAGGAGGAGGCCCAGGCATAAACGACAATAATAAAAATAAAAATAAGAATGCAGAAATACATAAATTTAAACACAAAATGGAAAACATATGACAAATACCGCAGTAGTGCATAGGTTGATTTTAAATTGATTTTAAAGAAACGGCTTGAATGATAGAGAGGTGTTGAGGCCCAGTGGGTAAGTGGCCCGTTGGTCAAAGATCCATCGGGCCTCACGTTGCAAAATGTTCTTATCAAAGTCACCCCCCCTCTCTGGGAAGGGGATGACCTCCAAGGCAAAAAATGATATGAACGATGGGTCATAGCTATGGTTTGACTGCACGCTTTTGCATATTGGGGTATACAGAAGACCCGCATCCAAATAGTAAAGGTGATCTTGAATTCTCTTAGCAAATGGCCGTTTTGTTTTGCCGATGTAGAAGGCACCACATCGGCAAGTCGCCAGATAAACAATTCCAAATACTTTGGATTTCAGGAAGCCCCCTCTTGGTAGAGGGCATCCATTGCCCTCCTGAATCCATGGACACTAATCACAGTGGCCACATTTAAAGGTTCCGAGCCCCCCAAATATTTTTTTATATATTTCTTTTATATATATATATATATATATATATATATATATATATATATATATATATATATATATATATATATATATATATACACACACACACATATATATATATATATATATATATATATATATATATATATATATTATAAATGTTATTATTATTATTATTATTAAAGGACCCAGAGGTCCCCAGGGCCTCGGATGGCAACCCCCCTTTTTTTTTCTATTATTCTTTTTTATATATTATTTTATTTATTTTTTTCTTTTTATTTCATATATATATATATATATATATATATATATATATATATATATATATATTTATATATATATTATTAAAGGGCTCAGAGGTCCCCAGGGCCCCATGTGGCAAACACCCTTTATTTTTTTATAAATGTTTATTTTTTTATTTTTGTTTATATATTTTTATTTTTTTATTAAAGGGCCCAGAGGTCCCCAGGGCCCTGGCTGGCAACCCCCCCTTTTTTTTTATAAATGTTTCTTTTTTATATATATATATATTTTTTTTATTAAAGGGCCCAGAGGTCCCGGATGGCAACCCCCTTTTTTTTGTAATTTATTTTTATAAAAAAAAAATATTAAAGGGCCCAGAGGTCCCCAGGGCCCCAGATGGCAACCACCTTTTTAAAATATATTTTTTATATATATTTTTTATTTCTTTTTATTAAAGGTCCCAGAGGTCCCCAGGGCCCCGGATGGCTACACCCCTTTTTTTATATATATTTTTCTTTATTTATTTCTTTTTTGTAAAGGGCCCCTGCTTCTAAATTCGCGACAGCCCCCCCCTGCTTCTCAATTTCAGGCGGCAGCACCCCCCCATCCCGGTTCTCTGCTCCAGGGGGCCCATGCCTGAAGCTGTGTAAGTGGCCCCATAATTCCTGATGGTGGCCCTGCCTCCCGTTAAGCCCCTGTGCTGCCCACAAATCAGGCTGAAAATCATCAGCGGCACGCAGCCAGTGACAGTACTGCTTCCCTTCCCAGTGTTTTAAAATGTATAGCACCCCTGGCTTCCCATTAGACGTGCACTTCTCCCTTCCTGCCACTGGGTGCTGCTTGTATATAAAAGTGAATTAGAATGTGATTTTAGAGCATCCCCAGTTTGATCTACAAAAGGCCGACTTCTGTATGTCCTGCTCCTCAAGGTATGTCACTGTTTGCTAATCTATATGGTAAATAAAAGTTTTCTGTAGAGTCTGCCCAAAGTCTTTATAATATTTGATGATTCACTGCAGGTCTGGTCAGTGTTTTAAAAAGTTTCTCTATTTTACACATGGCATGGCATGGGACACCGTCTGTCCATTCTGCTTTAGCACCATGGGACCCCATGCCATGCCATGTGTAAAATAGAGGAACTCTTTAAATCACAGACCAGACCTGCAGTCCAGGCTGAGTAAAGCCTCAGAGCACATGCCATTACTGTCTGTATTTAACTGCTTGATGGGCTTATTTTGGGCCTGGCTGGTTCACATGTATGTGTTTTGGCGGCCCACATTTGCGCAGGCACAGCAGCCCATTCATTTGAGTGGGCCGCCATGCCTGCGTTTCCTGCAAAGAAAAGCGCATGCCTCATGTAATAGGCTGCGCACACGGCACGCCTATGCCCATCAAGCACTGAAATACAGCACTGTCTGTCCATTCTGCTGTCTGCTGTGACTTATCTGCAGTTCCCGCACTGTCAAACTTGCTGCATTTTTAGATGTTTAGGTCACGCTTTTAAAAACACAGTGCGTTTGTGTGTGCAAGAACTGCAGGTAAGTAGCATGGTGCAAAAGCAGAATGGATTTCAAGGCAACTGTATTTTTAAAATGCTGAATGCACCTTTTTTCTGCAGGAAACAAAGGCATGGCAGCCCATTCAAATCAATGGGCTGCTGTGCCTGCACAAATGAGGACCGCCAAAACATACATGTGAACCAGCCAGGCCCAAAATAAGCTGGAGGGGGGCCCAAAAAAAATGTTTGCCCAGGGCCCAAACCATATTAAAAATGGCCCTGCCCCAGGTACAGGTTGGCATACGATGGGGCACAAGATGTCCCCATCGCAACCCCCTGTACCTGGAGGTAAGTGGAGCCGTTAAAAGTAAACATGTTAGTTGTCAAGATGTGCTTGAGTAGCGTGGTAACAAACTTGCAGACTTTCCAGTTGTTGTGGTCCTGCTCTTTTAAAAAACGGGATATCACCACCACTCCTTTATCATGGGGAATACTGGAGTAGAGTGATTCAATGTCGATCGCTGCCATGATAGCACCAGCTCGTACCGTCATGCCTTCGATCACTTTCAGCAGCTCAAGGGTGTCTTTAAGGTATGAGGGTAGGCCCATTACATGGGGTCTAAGCTGTGTGTCCACATATTTACTCTCTGTTTCAGTGTGGCTGCCAATGCCCGATATAATTGGACGACCCGGAGGGTCTTTGATATTTTTGTGCACTTTTGGCAGCGAGTAAAACGTTGGAATTATGGACCATTTAATCTCCAGATATTCCTGTAGGTCTTTATCGATTAAATTTTGTTGGTACGCTTCTGTAATGATTGACAGATAATGGGACCTAGCTTCCAACACGTCATCTTGGGGTACTACCCTGTACCAATCTTTGTTATTTTATTGAACATTCTGATATACTGGGCCCTATCCATCACCACAACATTACCTCCCTTGTCTGAGGGTTTGATAATTAGTTCACTATTTGATGTTAATTGGGTAAGTGCCTGTTGTTGTATACGAGATAGGTTGTTATCCGTTACCTTAGGAAATACAAAATTCTCAATTTTCTTCTTAGTCTGTTTCAAAAATGCCCAAACCGCAGGTGAAGTCTGAAGGTTTGGAAATTTTTGTGATTTGGGTTTAAATCTACATGGTTCAGGTGCCTGTTCAGTTTCCGAATCCTCATCCTCATTTGTAGAGTCAACTGACTCCTCTGATCTCTCATTTTCATCAAGTAATTGAATAAAAAATTTCAGGGCCCTAAAATCTTGCACCTTAAAGCCCTTGTATAGCTCTTCTACCTTCCCCAAAACTCGTCCCCTGTCAGTGTCGAAGATGTATTTATAAGTCAAATTTCTTGCAAATAAGTGCAAGTCTTTGGCTAATGTAAATGTATCAATCCTTTGCGATGGGCAAAAACTAAGCCCTAGCCTAGAAATGTATTGATTTTATTTATAGTTTATCTATTTGCTATGGTGTACACTCTATGTGGTAACTTTAAATCACATTAATTTGTGTGTGGTTTAGCGCCCTCTATATTTCACCTAGAAAGAAAGAAAGAAAGAAAGAAAGAAAGAAAGAAAGAAAGAAAGAAAGAAAGAAAGAAAGAAAGAAAGAAAGAAAGAAAGAAAGAAAGGAAGAAAGGAAGAAAGGAAGAGAAAAAAAATTCAAATAACAAAAAATATTAGATGACAATACATAACTTTTATAGGTAGAGAGAGAGAGACAAAAGCAAAATAAAAAATATGAAATTTTAGAAAAAGGATTTGTATTGGTTGTTAAATCAATAAATTAATAAATATGTAAAATGAATACAAATGTTATAGGATTGCATGGTTTTGAAATATTCAAATCCACTTGTCTGAAATGTATGGAACAAAAATAAAAACAGAATATATATAAAAATAAAGATTAATGTAGAAATAAAATTATTCATATATTTTAATGTATATGATATTATATTTTTTTTATGCACAGGGAAAAAAAATTATCCAAGAATTAATGAAGGTAATATTAAAAATAAAAATAAATTTAAGCTTAGTTTCAATATTAGCTAATAAATAAAAATGAAAAATAGGAAAAAAATAAGATATATATTTTTTTGTAACAGTAGAAAAATTTAACTATATTTTTAAATCTAATCTACATAGATAGAGATAGAATATTTAAAAATTTTAACTAATTTATAGAATATTTCTGTCTAAGAAAAAAATATATATTATAATTTGTGTGTATATATATTAGTGCTGTCAGTTAAACGCGTTATTAACGGCGTTAACACAAACCCATGTTAACGCCGTCAATTTTTTTATCGCGCGATTAACGTTCGGGGGTTATACCGGGATGATGCCTGCAGCCGCAGGCATCATCCCGGTACCGTTGTTTAGAGCGGGCGATCGGCTATCCAAACATAACAACCGATGCAGCTAAAAGCCGCTCGGTTGTTATGCCGGAGGAGCGGGAGGGGACATCCCCTCCCTCCCGCCGCCTTTCGCCGCTCTGACCGGGCTTCCCGTCCCACCGGGAGACCCGATCCTCCATCCGCCGCGTTCTGTGTTCAGGCGGAGACTGACACTAAGCCGTTAAAGGCTTTGATTCAGTCTCCGCATTGAAACCACGGAAGCGGCGTCATGACGTCACTTCCGGGTTTCTCGGCTGCCAATGGCGCCGGATTTAAAAAAGTACACAGTATTCAGAATCGCCGTTTTGGCGATCTGAATACTTTGAAGTGCAAAGGAGGGCTCGGAGGTCTTTTAGACCCCGATCCCTCCATAAAGAGTACCTGTCACCACCTATTGCTGTCACAAGGGATGTTTACATTCCTTGTGACAGCAATAAAAGTGATCAAAATGTAAAAAAAATAAAAAACACAATTTAATATTATAAAAAAAAAAAAAAAAAATAAGAAAACAAAAAAAAAATGTTTTAAAGGGTGAACCTCCTTAATCGCGTGATTAATCGTGAGTTAACTATGACATTAATGCGATTAATCGCGATTAGAAATTTTAATCGCTTGACAGCACTAATATATATATATATACACACACACACATATATACATATACACACACATATACCTATATATATATATATATATATATATATATATATATATATATACCTATAAACACACATACATACATACCGTATTTATTGGGGTATAGCGCGCTCCCGCGTATATCGCGCACCCCTAAAGTTGCAGCGGATTCCTGTGGAAAAAAGTTTTTTTCTACTTACAGTTTTGGTGTCTTGTGCGGCGTCCGTCTGCGGCTTCGGGTGTCCTCTTCGTCGGGTCCGGCGTCCTTCTGCGGCGTCCTCCCCGCTCGTTTCCCGTGCCGAGTTTGAATACTGCGCGGACATATACAGAGCGCAGTACACTCATGTATTGTCGGGCAGGCTCGGCAACTCTCGCGCTGACGTCCTGTACGTCCAGGACGTGAGCGCGGAAGGAGCCGAGACTGCCCGACTATACCCGAGTGTACTGCGCTCGGTATATGTCGGCGCAGTATTCAAACTCGGCGCGGGTATTGGCGTATACCGCGCACCCACGATTTTGTCAGGGCAAAAAAGTGCGCGGTATACGCCGATAAATACGGTACATACAATAATATAATCAGCCCTCAAAATTTAACTCGCCTGCTCGCATTTTGCGAGTAAATTTTGAGGGCTGGCGAGTGTGTGCTGCCTGGGAGCAGGGGGGGCGAGCAAGCAGAGGAGAGTCGCGCCACCGCCTGTTTGTTAATAGCGCGGGGAACATTACAGCATCAATTCAATAGCTGTGTTCCCCGCCGTGCATGTCAAATACAGCGCCTCCCCCTTTTCCGGGCACTTTTTTCATAGAGAGATCACCCATCACAGGATTGGATGGGTGACCTGTCTATCAAAGTTTCCCGGACAAGGGGGAGGGGTTGTATATGACACTCGCCGCGGCGGCAGCTATTGATTTGAAAGCTGTAATGTTCCCTGCGCCATTAACAAACAGGTGGCGGTGGCTTGGCTCTGGCTCCTCTCCTACTCAGCAGCACAGGTAGGCTGTAATGTGGGGGGAACTCCTGGCTGTAATGTGGGGGGAACTCCTGGCTGCAATGTGGGGGGAACTCCTGGCTGCAATGTGGGGGTAACTCCTGGATGCAATGTGGGGGGGACCTCCTGGATGCAATGTGGGGGGGACCTCCTGGCTGCAATGTGGGGGGGACCTCCTGGCTGCAATGTGGGGGGGACCTCCTGGCTGCAATTGTGGGGGAACTCTGGCTGCAAAATGGGGACATTTTGCTGCACTGGGGACACATGCTGCATTGGTAGACATGGACAGGCTGCATTTTTGGGCACGGATAAAGTTGTTGTTAATATTTATTTTTATAACTTAATTCTGCATAAAACATTTAAGTGCCATTTCATGAGATTTATGAGGGTGTGTCTAGGGGCAGGATTGGGGGCGGGACATGGTAGGGGTTGGGTGGGGCAACTGGCGAGTACGCCTTGAGGCCTGGCTAGTAGCTCAGGACTTGAAATTTTGAGCCCTGATATAATAATACAAGATAGACTAATAAATAAATTTGAACTTACCTGAATCAAATAAATAGAACGAAGTTAGATGTAATTGAAGATTTTAAGGACTAGATCTTGTTAGAATCTATTATTGGAAAAAAATACAATATATCATAATTTAATTATTTTTTCAATACATTTTTGTATATTTTTATTATAAATAATAAAAAGATTAAATTATTGAGTATAGGCATAGAGAAAGTGTGTGTATATACACATTTTATTTATATATACACACACACACATACATACATATATATAACAAAAAAAACACACACACAGTACAATTTGACGTTTATATAAACTTAGATATTCTAATACACACACACATTTAAATTATCTTAAATTTCTGGCCTTTAAATCCTTAAAAACTAATTTGGAAAAAAAATTAAAATGTTATTTTAAATACAGAAAGATCAAAAAAAAATTATATATATATATATATATATATATATATATATATATATATATATATATATATATATATATATATATATATATATATATATATATATATATATAAAGAAATCGAAATCAATGTACATACACATACAATTTAAATGTATTTTTAGATTATTTATAAAAAAAAGAAAAAAAAAGGAGATGAATTATGTTATAACATATTCTGTTATATTAAATATTTTGTTGAGGTAGTGTCTGCATACATATATAGACATTTTTTGAATTGTTGCTTATGTTCAAAATGTAAGTTTTAGAATTTTAGGTACATGTTGTATTTTTGTGTGTGTGTGTGTGTGATGGACACAAACGCATCCAAAAAATAAATAAAATGTAACTTACCTGATTAAATTTTAGGTACATGTTGTATTTTTGTGTGTGTGTGTGTGTGTGTGTGTGTGATGGACACAAACGCATCCAAAAAATAAATAAAATGGAACTTACCTGATTAAACAGTAGATGAGCCGAATATTGATTTGAAGTGTTGGTACAAGTATTTCTTCAATCTGATAAAAAATAGTCGATTATAAAAAATATATTATTAATTTAGTAATATGTAATTTATGAATTTCAAAATATGAGTTAAAAAAAATGACAAACAAGTATATGTACGTTTTAAAAATATAAAAAAATCATACAAGCAAATTTATAAATAATTAAAAAAACATAAAAAAAAATAAAAAAAATAAATACAAAAAAAAAAACACACATCGCAGGCTATTATGTATAATGTACTGTTACATATGGATTGCGATTAATAAGAATGAAAATAAATAATACATTTTAAATCAATAAAAACAATATAACAAAGAAAAGTTTATCTGGGTACCAGCTAGCGATCAATGAATTGCTTTTAACATTTAATATATATAAAATAAGTCTTTTAATTTCTATATATTCTATTAAAAGTTTTATAAACAATTAGCATTATTAAAAATAGATTACTTACCGTAGTTTACACTTTAGCTGGCGAGCAATAACTGTAATAAGAACCTCGAGGTAAATATTGTCTATCCTGTAGGGAACACAGGTGTGTAATGGCGATTTACACCTGTGTTCCCTTACCTAAAATGGCAAATTCGTATCCGCCCTCGTCACATGACCCGCTTGCCGAGTCATGTGACCCACAAAATAACGCCAGATCAATGTATAGCACGTCTCCTGGGAATCTCGACACATCACTCCGCCGCCGCAATCAATCCAGGATAACAAGTGTGACAGAAAGTCAGGTAAATCTGTGGGTGTTGTCACAGACGGGAGATACATTTCTGCCTTGTTTGTACAATACACCAATTATTATTAGGTGTCGGCTGCAGAAGTAGCCAGAAAGATTTAAGGGCGTTGGAAAACTTCAGCTGTTTAGAATGAGGCAATTAAGGCGAGGTGCTATTGATTTTTCTGTGTGATAAAAATCAAAAAAAACTTTAGTTTTCTGCTGTATGATCAGCAGTGTCTGCCCAGCAGTAGGCTGCGCTAGACTCCATAGATAGGTTCCTGTGTGGCGAAGGTAGACGCCCCAAGTGGCCAGGGTTTATTTTATGTTTGATTTTGTTTATGCTGTTTGGATGCTTGCATTTGTTTCCAGCAAGATGGAAGAATAAACCAAAATCTTTGTTTTCAACCGTCTTCGACTGCCTTTCTGTAAAAATTCAGTGTGTAGTGAACCCATCCAGGGGGTCACACACCCCGCTGCCGAGCGAACCCCTTACACATGGTGGAGTGCCGCGGGCAGTTAAAGTAAACCCAAAATGGAGGAGATACTGAAACAGCTGGCTTTAGCAAATGCAAATTGTGATGCAATTGCCTATATGCTTCAGTCTAATGCTCTCCCTGCTAACTTAATGCTGTGGGTTACAGGTAACAGGTGTTTCATGTGTGATTCATCTCTCTCTGTGAACACTGTTCATATGTTAAATAAGGCTAGCTTTTGAAAGGCCTTTAATTGTGTGATAACCCTGTCTAAAAACCTAGTGATTCTCAGAGGTGTTAATAGGTGTCAAACTGGAAGCAGACGAAACGTCTGCTTAGGAAACTCAAGTGTGTGAAGGTGGTTTGTTGTTTAAGGAATGTGCAGTGATTAGACATGATAATTGTCGGTCGGTGCCGACCTGTCTAGAATGTTTTAGTAATTAGCCTTAGTGTGTGATTGGGGGGGGGGGTGGAGATTTCATTGTTGCTTCAATGTCTTGGACTGTATAAAAAGCTGAGAAGAAAAACCATTAAAGTCTGTGTTGTTCAAGCAGTAAGCTTGTCTCATGTGTGGCTTTCTGGGCGATTCCAGAGATATCCCTCCTCGTGGAATATTGGGGTGATTTTCGTTATGGGAAGAAGGGAACGTTGACGGGGATATCATACCGATACCGTCACAATTGGTTGGTAGCAGTGGGATTTTCCCTTCTATTCCCCTTCACACCCGGATTCCAAGCAGACACTGGAAGAACTACTGGAAGTTCGTGGAAGGATTGCTAGCAACAAAACCAAGCGGGTCATCATAGCAGAATTAATGGAGCTAGACCAGGAGAACGTGATTGCAGCAACGCCAGCAGTACAAGAGATGGAGACACCAGGGATTCAGGAAGAGGAATCACCAGCCAACAAGCTAATGAGAGAGAAGCTAGCGTGGTTCGGCCCGAACCCAACGCCGGATGTGGTGCTGAAAGTGATGGACCTGTTAGTAAACGCAGAGCTACAGTTAAAACTGGCAGCAGTCCAACAAGCAGCCGCACATTCTCCAAACAGTGAGTACAGCACAGCAGACGCAAGGAAGATTCCGTTTAGCGCTTTTAAAGCTTTTGATGAAAAGGACTGTGAGATTGATAACTACCTGGCAGATTTTGAGAGACAATGTAACCTGCACCGAATAGCTAGAGGAGAGTGGTGTCATGGTCTTACCTCTCTCCTGTCTCCTTCGTTTGACATATGCTGGCGGCCATTTGGTTTCTAGGTCTCTTGTAGCCTCCCACCCTGCGGCTCCTCCTTCCCACTGGGAGGAGCTGGATACCTGGCTCACATATATAGGAGGTCTGTGACTTCAGTTCCTTGCTTGGTCCTCCTGTGTGCACATGCTTCTAAGACTGCTGCTGCTTCTGGTTCTGATCCTGGCTTCGTCTGACTTCTCTGCTGGTTCCTGATCCTGGCCTCGTCTGACTTCCCTGCTGGTTCCTGATCCTGGCTTCGTCTGACTTCCCTGCTGGTTCCTGATCCTGACTTCGTCTGACTACCCTTCTGGTTCCTGACCTCTGGTTTCACCATCCGTTGGACTTTTGCTTTACAGCTTGATTTTCAATAAAGCCTTCTTATTTTCACTTATCTCTTGTTGTACGTCTGGTTCATGGTTCCGTAACATTAGGACCAAGCCATGAATTTTGACGGTACAGAGCCATCCTCGCTACCCATGCTGGTTGCCAGACTTGATCAGCTGGAGTCCCTGTTGGGTCAGTTCGCCGTGGCGTTGCAAACCCTGCTTGAACGCACGGCTCATGTCGCTCCCGTTGCCGATGGGTCGGTTGTCGCTCCTGGGCCCGCTCCTACTGCCGCTCCGGTTGTTGCGCCAGAGTCTACCCCGACACCTGTTGTTGCGCCTGCGGTGTTTCGGGGTATGTCCGGTTCTGCCCCCCTTCCACAACGATTTGGGGGAGAGCCAACTCAGTGCTGAGGTTTCCTTAACCAAGTGGGCATTTATTTCGAGTTGCTGCCACATGCCTTTCCCACTGAGAGATCAAAGGTGGGCTTCTTGATCTCGCTGCTCTCGGACAAGGCCTTGGCCTGGGCCAGCCCTTTATGGGAGAACAACAATCCGGTGGTTGCCGAGTTTTCCAGTTTTGTTGCTTCTCTTCGGAAGGTATTCGATGTGCCGGCTCGCGCCGCCTCTGCTGCGAAGCTCCTTATGTCCGTCAGACAGGGTTCACGATCCGTAGCCGAATACGCCATTGAGTTTCGTACCCTGGCAGCAGAGGTAGGTTGGAATAATGAGGCTCTGGTCGCTGCTTTCTCTCATGGTCTCTCGGATGCCTTGAAGGATGAGGTTGCAGCTAAGGACCTACCAGTGGAGCTCGAGGCTCTTATTTCTTTCCTGATTTTGATTGACACCAGACTCAGGGAGAGACCTTCCTTTAAGGAACGCCTGCGGAGGTCTCCTAACAGTTTGGCGCCTACTTTTGCTGTCCCACCCGTGCCTCCCTCTCCTCCCACGCCTCCTGGTGTTGACTTGTCTGGGGGTGAACCCATGCAGCTGGGGTTTGCTCGCCTGTCCGAGGGGGAGAGGGTACTCCGGAGACGCGAGGGCCGATGCATGTACTGTGGTCTCGGTGGGCATTTTCGGTTGGCATGTCCGAACCGTCCGGGAAACGCTCGCACCTGAGATCCTGTCGGGGGCAGATCTTGGGTGGAGTCTCCTCGTCCCCGGTTTCCCGTGTTGATAAACCACTGATCACTGTTGTCCTCTCCTGGGTCGGGGGCTCGGTGACGACCCAGGCGTTGGTGGACTCTGGTGCTGGTGGTTTTTTCATTGATAGCGAGTTCGCTGCCGCCAATTCCATTCCTCTACAGGCTCGAGGTTCCCCGCTGGCTCTAGAGGCGATAGACGGCAGACCCCTCCAGCCGTCACACGTGACTCATGAGACCCTTCCAGTGGGGATAGCCATTGGTGTCGCTCACAGAGAGTCGGTCTGCTTCCAAGTTATTTCGTCTCCACACTACTCGGTGGTCTTGGGGTACCCCTGGCTCCAGAAGCATAATCCGACTTTCGACTGGAGATCGGCCGAGATCCTCTCATGGTCACCACAGTGTGGGGCTAAGTGCATCCATGGGCCTGTCAAGTTGCTGTGTACTTCCTCGGACTCTCTGTTGCCTCCTGAATACGAGGAGTACCGGGATGTATTCGATAAGGTACGCGCAGTCGCCCTACCTCCGCACCGCCCCTATGATTGTGCCATAGAGTTACAACCTGGTGCCGGTCCTCCTCGCGGCAGGGTCTATCCACTGTCGGTTGCGGAGAATGAGGCCATGGAGGAGTACGTGATGGAGGCGCTGTCCCGTGGTCACATTCGCAAATCCTCGTCCCCGGCAGGGGCTGGATTTTTCTTTGTGAAAAAGAAGGGCGGTGAGTTGAGGCCTTGCATCGATTACAGGGGTCTCAATCGCATCACGATCAAGAACGCTTACCCGATACCCTTGATTTCAGAGCTGTTCGATCGCCTGAAAGGGGCCACGGTCTTTACCAAACTCGACCTGAGGGCGGCATATAACCTGGTAAGGATCAAGGCGGGCGATGAGTGGAAGACCGCGTTTAACACCAGGACCGGTCATTATGAATCCTTGGTTATGCCCTTTGGGTTGTGCAATGCGCCCGCAGTCTTTCAGGAATTCATCAACGATGTTTTCCGTGACCTGTTGCAGCAGTGTGTGGTGGTCTATTTGGATGACATCTTGGTATATTCTGAATCCATGGAGGCCCACATTCTGGATGTCAAACGAGTGTTGCAACGGTTACGAGAGAACAAGCTGTTCGGTAAGCTTGAGAAATGCGAATTTCACCGATCCCAGGTAACCTTCCTAGGTTACATCATTTCTGCTGAGGGGTTCTCCATGGATCCTGAGAAGGTCTCGGCTGTCTTACAGTGGCCCCAGCCCAGTGGTCTTCGTTCCCTGCAGCGCTTTTTGGGCTTCGCCAATTATTATCGGAAGTTCATCAGGGACTTTTCCATGCTGGCCAAGCCTCTCACGCATCTGACCAGGAAGGGCAGTAATTCCCAGGTCTGGCCGCTCGAGGCCATCCGAGCTTTTGAGGCCCTAAAGTCCGCCTTTGTGTCGGCTCCGATTCTGTCGCATCCCAACCCTGGGTTGCCCTTTGTCCTCGAGGTGGACGCGTCTGAGACGGGAGTAGGCGCTCTTCTGTCTCAGCGTAGAACACCAGAGGGTCCTCTGCTTCCTTGTGGGTTTTACTCCCGGAAACTGTCTCCCGCGGAATGCAACTATCAGATTGGTGACAGGGAGTTATTGGCCATCGTGCAGGCCCTTAAAGAATGGAGGCACTTGCTCGAGGGCTCGGTGGTTCCGGTTCTCATCCTGACGGACCACAAGAATCTGACCTACCTTTCTGAGGCCAAGAGATTGACACCACGTCAGGCCAGATGGGCTCTGTTCCTGTCACGTTTTAATTACGTGGTCTCCTACCTACCCGGTTCCAAGAACATCAGGGCGGATGCCTTATCACGGCAGTACTCCGAGCTGTCCAGGGAGGAATCGATTCCGACTTCGGTCATACCTCCGAATCAGATCCTGGCCGCCATTCGCACCAGCCTGACCTCTCCCCTGGGTGAGCAGATTTTGGCGGCTCAATCTGGTGCTCCCTCTGGGAGACCCAACGGCAGATGTTTTGTGCCTGAGGAGTTGCGCACTCGGTTGTTGCGAACCTACCATAACTCCAAGACCGCGGGGCATCCTGGAAAGAATCAGCTGTCCTGGGCTGTTTCACGTCTGTTCTGGTGGCCTTCCCTACGTTCCGACATCGCCGCATATGTAGCGGCATGCTCCGTTTGTGCCCAGAGTAAGTCCCCTCGGCACCTTCCGTTGGGTCTTCTGCAACCCATAGCCACCGGGGACCGCCCATGGTCACACCTGGGGATGGATTTCATCGTGGACCTCCCTGCATCCCGAGGCCATACGGTCATTCTCATGATTGTGGATCGGTTTTCCAAAATGTGCCACTGTGTTCCTCTCAAGAAGTTACCCTCTGCACAAGAGTTGGCCACGATTTTTGCCAGGGAGGTCTTCCGGTTGCACGGTTTGCCCAAGGAGATTGTGTCGGATCGGGGGAGTCAGTTTGTGTCCAGGTTCTGGCGCGCCTTTTGCTCCCAGTTGGGGATTCATCTCTCCTTCTCCTCGGCCTACCACCCTCAGTCCAATGGGGCCGCAGAACGATCCAATCAGGCCTTGGAGCAATTCCTTCGTTGCTATGTCTCTGATCACCAAGACAACTGGGTTGACCTCCTGCCTTGGGCTGAGTTTGCCAGGAACACGGCGGTGAACTCTTCCTCTGGGACGTCTCCCTTCATGGCCAATTATGGGTTCCAACCTGCCGTGTTACCGGAGGCATTCTCTCCCCAGGATATTCCGGCTGTGGAGGATCACCTTTCCGTCCTACGTGCTTCTTGGGTACAGATCCAGAAGTCCCTTGAGGTCTCTGCGCAACGCCAGAAACTCCAGGCTGATCGCAGACGAGCGCCTGCTCCTTCCTACCAGGTCGGAGACCGTGTATGGTTGTCCACCCGCAACCTCAACCTTCGAGTGCCCACTCCCAAGCTGGCTCCTCGCTTTGTTGGTCCCTTCCGAGTGCTTCGCAGGGTAAACCCGGTAGCCTATGCCCTTGCGCTTCCACCTGGCATGCGGATCTCCAACGTGTTTCATGTCTCCCTGTTGAAGCCACTGGTGTGCAATCGCTTCACTTCCTCGGTTCCTCGGCCTCGTCCGGTCCAAGTGGGCAATCACGAGGAGTATGAGGTGAGCAATATCCTGGACTCACGCCTGGTCCGCGGTCGGGTGCAGTTTTTGGTCCACTGGCATGGTTATGGTCCTGAGGAGCGTTCCTGGGTTCCCTCCGCAGATGTCCATGCTCCTGCCTTGCTCCGAGCCTTCCACGCACGCTTCCCTCAGAAACCGTTTTTTGCACCGCGGAGGAGGGGCCCTTGAGGGGGAGGTACTGTCATGGTCTTACCTCTCTCCTGTCTCCTTCGTTTGACATGTGCTGGCGGCCATCTTGGTTTCTAGGTCTCTTGTAGCCTCCCACCCTGCGGCTCCTCCTTCCCACTGGGAGGAGCTGGATACCTGGCTCACATATATAGGAGGTCTGTGACTTCAGTTCCTTGCTTGGTCCTCCTGTGTGCACATGCTTCTAAGACTGCTGCTGCTTCTGGTTCTGATCCTGGCTTCGTCTGACTTCTCTGCTGGTTCCTGATCCTGGCCTCGTCTGACTTCCCTGCTGGTTCCTGGCTTCGTCTGACTTCCCTGCTGGTTCCTGATCCTGGCTTCGTCTGACTACCCTTCTGGTTCCTGACCTCTGGTTTCACCATCCGTTGGACTTTTGCTTTACAGCTTGATTTTCAATAAAGCCTTCTTATTTTCACTTATCTCTTGTTGTACGTCTGGTTCATGGTTCCGTAACAAGTGGGTTGCAATATTGTCAGGCAAACTGTCAGGCAAAGCTTCTGATGCTTTCCGGACTGTGCCAGATCAGGATATCCATAGCTACGCCCGGGTTAAAGAAGTGCTCCTGGCTCGTTATGCAGTAACCCCAGAGTCCCACCGACAGAAGTTCAGGGACTCACGCAAAACCACGAAAGACTCTTACGCGGAATGGGCATGCCAGTTGTCCCTGTCGGCCTCTAACTGGGTTAACAGCAGCCAGGCCACCACCGCAGAGGACATTTTGCAACTAATGCTCCTGGAGCAATTTTACAATCACATCCAGACGGATGTCAAAGATTGGGTGAGAGATCGCAGGCCCATGACTCTACCAGAGGCCGCGAAGTTGGCGGATGAATATGCAGATACTCGCAAGACAAACCAGGTCACACCACGGGTACAACCTCCACGACCAACCGCGCCCTCACACCCACCAGCCGCTAGATACCAACCGCCTAACAGACCGATGACATCGAGCCCTCGCTATCCACGCCAGGAGGACAACGAACAACGCTGCTTCCGGTGCAAACAGTTGGGTCACTTCAAGCAGAATTGCCCCCTGAATGACAACACCAGATCAAATTGGTCTCAACCTGGGTACCGCCCACCAGCAGCAGCCCATTGTGTAGACTCGGCTTGGGATCCCCAGGAGCTGGGTCAGGAAGAACCATTGGGCACCCCTTACGAAGCCCTCATGGTACAATCTGTTATTACGGACAACAGGGAACACCATTGTCAGCTGGTCATGGGCGACAGCCATGAGCCGGAGGGGCCTTGGAGGGAGCTGGGCAGAAAGAGGCACCGCCAGCTACCCTCCAAGAAGAAGAGGTCCTGGAAGTCATATAACCAGCGGACCTGGGAGGAGAAGAAGCGACTGGAGGAGATGGAATCGCAGCGGGTGCCCCAGATGCGGGCCGAGATGTTCGCCAAGGGCCCACCAGTGGCCCCTTACACCACCACCCAGTTCCTGATGATGAAGGACCACATGGAGAGCCTGCAGGACATGAGCAAGCAGGATCTGATCCGTGAGTACATAGAGCAGGAGGAGTGCATAAGCCGCATGGAGGAGGAGAACAACCGCCTGAGGTCACAGCAGGCTGACCCCCCCAGGCTCCATGAACTGGAGAGGGAGCTGGAGAAGCTCAAAGAGGAGAACTGGCGGCTACGGAGGGAGCAGAGGGTGGCTGACCCTATGGGGCCCTGATTCCCCCCCCCCCCCCGAACTCTGAGCACCGGTGCTACAGCATTTCAACAAATATAACTTTTTCTTTTTATGAATCTCCTGTGACTGTCACTTCAGAGCCATAACCTGCCCCTCCCATAGCGGGACACCTAGATGGCGGCGCACAGACCCATTCGCCGTCTTCACACTGACTTCTGGTGACTTTGCAGATCGCACAAAGACTTGGGGACTGACCGGCGTGTGATCTGACGACCCGGTGACATACCTGAGTCGGGAGCAGTTGCCAAGGGAGGTCAGTCACGCCAAACAGAGTTAACCTCGGACTAAAAGCTCTGAACCCGTCAACCCTACTGGACCAGGGAAGGTCCAACCGGGTTTGCCGGAGCAGGGAGAAAAGGGGGGGCCATTGTGATGCAATTGCCTATATGCTTCAGTCTAATGCTCTCCCTGCTAACTTAATGCTGTGGGTTACAGGTAACAGGTGTTTCATGTGTGATTCATCTCTCTCTGTGAACACTGTTCATATGTTAAATAAGGCTAGCTTTTGAAAGGCCTTTAATTGTGTGATAACCCTGTCTAAAAACCTAGTGATTCTCAGAGGTGTTAATAGGTGTCAAACTGGAAGCAGACGAAACGTCTGCTTAGGAAACTCAAGTGTGTGAAGGTGGTTTGTTGTTTAAGGAATGTGCAGTGATTAGACATGATAATTGTCGGTCGGTGCCGACCTGTCTAGAATGTTTTAGTAATTAGCCTTAGTGTGTGATTGGGGGGGGGGGGGTGGAGATTTCATTGTTGCTTCAATGTCTTGGACTGTATAAAAAGCTGAGAAGAAAAACCATTAAAGTCTGTGTTGTTCAAGCAGTAAGCTTGTCTCATGTGTGGCTTTCTGGGCGATTCCAGGGATATCCCTCCTCGTGGAATATTGGGGTGATTTTCGTTATGGGAAGAAGGGAACATTGACGGGGATATCATACCGATACCGTCACACAAATCAACAGCTGACAAACGCAGGTTTGCAGTGGAGCCTTGCAGCTCAACAACAGGCTCATTCAGCTCAACAACAGGCTCACCAAGAGAGCATGGCAGCTCAACAACAGGTTTACCAAGAGAGCATGGCAGCTCAACAACAGGTTCACCAAGAGAGCATGGCAGCTCAACAACAGGTTCACCAAGAGAGCCTTGCAGGCTTGGAACAGAGACACCAGCAGCAAATGGAGGCCATCGTGAAACAGCTTCAGAGACAGCAGACCGAGGCTGGGAGTCAGGCCAGTAACATACCGACTTTTCGGGTAAGATACTTATTGCCAAAGATGACTACAGATGAGGACCCTGAGATGTTTCTGACCACGTTTCAGAGAGCAGCGGAAAGAGAGAGTTGGCCTAAAGAACAGTGGGCTGGACTAGTGGCCCCCCTATTATCTGGAAAAGCCCAAAAGGCATATTTTGGTTTGGAGCTGGCAGACGTGAAAAACTATGATCGGTTAAAAGAGGAAATATTGGCACGTTTTGGTGTAACCCTGGATGTCCGTGCTCAGCGGGTCCACAATTGCAGTTATCAGCTGAGGAAGCTACCTTGGTCGCAGATGTATGACCTCATTAATTTGGCTAGGAAATGGCTGCAGCCAGAAACTCTGTCCGGACCAAAAATTTTGGAGCGAGTAGTCATGGACAAATTTCTTAGGTCTCTTCCTAACACCCTGCAGAAATGGGTGAACCATGGTGGTCCGGAAACCACAGACAAACTTGTAGACCTGGTCGAAAGGTACCTAACCACCGAGAATTTGTCCTCTTCCACCAGAGACGCACAGACTTTTCATCCCAAGACCAGACCCTCCCCACCTATAGGTAAGACTACATCAAGGGATGGGGGTGGAGAGAGGGACCAAAGAGCAACTAGAGGAATTATCGGGACTACTGCTAATGTTTGGCGAGAGCGGCCTGGAAGACCCATTCCACAGGAGAGGACCAGAAGGTTGATTTGTTACCGTTGCCGGGAAGAGGGACATGTAGCAGCGGTTTGCCCAGCGGGTGATGAACCCATGCAGTGTGACTTTCTGACAGAGAGACGACAGTCCCTTTTTGCAACCACATGCACTGCAGTAAAGGGAAATGAGAAACCTTTATATAGAACGTGCGTAGATGGTAAAGATGTTGTAGTATTGTTGGATTCAGGTAGCCTAGTCACCTTAGTGAAAAGTGATCTAGTGGTGGGAAAAACCTTACATCCTAGGAAAATGGCTGTAGTTTGTGTACATGGGGACACTCGAGAATATCCGGTGACTACGGTTTCCTTTGAAACCGCCCTCGGTAACTTGTGTCACCAGGTGGGTTTAGTTCCCAAACTGCCACATGACGCCATTGTGGGAAGGGCTTTCCCAAAATTCTGGGAACTCTGGAACTGCCCAGATTCCCCAGTAGGTGGTTCTTCTGAGCCTGAACCATCTACTCCAGAAACCTCTAACTGTGAGGATTCTCCTGAGTTTCCATTCTCAGTCTTAGCAGGGGAAACACCAGTCCCTAGGGAGGAGCCTGCTACCTCAGAAGAGGAACAGCGGCCGATAGGGTTTGATGACCTCGAGGTGCACAGAGAAAACTTTATCACTGAGCAATTGAGGGACCCCACATTGCTAAGAGCCCAGGAGAATGTACTGAAGATAGATGGGGAGTTAGTTAACCCTGACGAGAGGGTTGCCCTCCCTTACTTCATTATTGAAAGGGAAATGTTATATCGAGTATCACAGAGGATACCATTGAGAAACTGGTAGTGCCTAAACCGTACCGCAAGATGGTTTTGGAACTGGCCCATGAGCACATTCTTGGGGGACATTTGGGAGCAGAAAAAACCCGGGAGAGGATCACCCAGAGGTTTTATTGGCCTGGGATCACTAAGGAAGTGGAATTGTACTGCTCTTCCTGTCCAGTGTGTCAAATTACTGCACCCATGCCACATTTCCGAAGTTCGTTGGTACCCCTGCCCATTATCGAGGTCCACTTTGAGAGGATCGCCATGGACTTGGTTGGCCCCTTACTGAAGTCCACTAGAGGGCACCAGCACATTTTTTGTAATAATGGACTATGCCACCCGTTACCCAGAAGCGATTTCTCTCTGAAACACCTCTGCAAAAACCATTGCCAAAGAGTTATTTCGGGTTTTCAGCCGTGTGGGTCTTCCTAAGGAAGTCCTAACTGACCAGGGCACCCCGTTTATGTCTAGGGTGACCAAAGAACTTTGTAAACTCCTGAAAGTGACCCAATTACGTACATCAGTATATCACCCTCAAACAGACGGGTTAGTGGAAAGGTTTATAAAAACCTTAAAACAAATGTTGAGGAAGGTGGTGGATAAAGACGGAAAGAATTGGGATTATCTGCTCCCTTATCTGATGTTTGCAATAAGAGAGGTTCCCCAATCATCCACAGGGTTCTCTCTGCTTGAGCTACTGTATGGGAGGCACCCCCGGGGCCTACTGGACATTGCCAGGGAAACATGGGAGAGTGAGAGTTCCCCTCATCGAAGTGTGATTGAACATGTGGCCCAAATGCAAGATAGAATTGCCCAAGTGATGCCGATTGTGAAGGAACATTTAGCCCAAGCCCAATTGGCTCAACAAAGGATTTACAATCATGGGGCCCAGGTCTGTTCCTTTGCACCTGGTGATAGGGTGTTGGTGCTGGTCCCCACGGTCGAAAGTAAATTCCTAGTCAAATGGCAGGGTCCATATGAAGTGTTGGAGAAAATGGGAGTGGTGAATTATAAAATTAGCCAACCGGGAAGACGAAAACCTGAGCAGCTCTATCACGTGAACTTGCTAAACCATGGAAGGATAGAGAGTCCTTGGTCGCTAAGACTAGCCTGAATGATTTTTGGCCAGAAAATTTGATAAGGGGGGCCAACCTGTCCATATGTACCACCTAAAATCAAAATTTTTATGTGGAATGTCTCTGAAATTATGTGAGATCTAACGTTAAAACCACTTGATCTTACCGGATCTAACGAATATCTATTAGCCTGAATGATTTTTTGGACAGAAAATTTGATAAGGGGGGGCCAACCCGTCCTTATGTACCACCTAATATCTCTATTTTTATGTGGAATATTTCGGAAATCATGTGAGATCTAACATTAAAACCACTTGATCATACCGGATCTAACGAATATCTATTAGCCTGAATGATTTTTGGCCAGAAAATTTGATAAGGGGGGGGCCAACCCGTCCATATGTACCATCAAAAATCTCAATTTGTATGTGAAATATCTTAGAAAAAAAGGGAGATCTAACGTTAAAACCACTTGATCTTACCGGATCTAACGAATATCTATTAGCCTGAATGATTTTTGGCCAGAAAATTTGATAAGGGGGGGCCAACCCGTCCTTATGTACCACCTAATATCTCTATTTTTATGTGGAATATTTCGGAAATCATGTGAGATCTAACATTAAAACCACTTGATCATACCGGATCTAACGAATATCTATTAGCCTGAATGATTTTTGGCCAGAAAATTTGATAAGGGGGGGGCCAACCCGTCCATATGTACCATCAAAAATCTCAATTTGTATGTGGAATATCTTAGAAAAAAAGGGAGATCTAACGTTAAAACCACTTGATCTTACCGGATCTAACGAATATCTATTAACCTGAATGATTTTTTGGCCAGAAAATTTGATAAGGGGGGCCAACCTGTCCATATGTACACCCAATATCTGTATTTATATGTGAAATAGCTCTGAAATTATGTGAGATCTAACATTAAAACCACTTGATCTTACCGGATCTATGAATATCTATTAGCCTGAATGATTTTTGGCCAGAAAATTTGATAAGGGAGAGACAACCCGTCCTTATGTATCACCTAATATCTAAATTTTTATATGGAATATCTCGAAAATGATGTGAGATCTAACATTAAAACTACTTGATCATACCAGATCTAACAAATATCTATTAGCCTGAATGATTTTTGGCCAGAAAATTTGATAAGGGGGGGGCCAACCCGTCCTTATGTACCACCTAATATCTCTATTTTTATGTGGAATATTTCGGAAATCATGTGAGATCTAACATTAATACCACTTGATCATACCGGATCTAACAAATATCTATTAGCCTGAATGATTTTTGGCCACAAAATTTGATAAGGGGGGCCAACCCATCCATATGTACCACCTAAAATCAAAATTTTTATGTGGAATATCTCGGAAATTATGTGAGATCTAACGTTAAAACCACTTGATCTTACCGGATCTAACGAATATCTATTAGCCTGAATAATTTTTGGCCAGAAAATTTGATAAGGGGGGGCCAACCCGTCCATATTTACCACCTGAAATCTCTATTTTTATGTGGAATATTTCGGAAATCATGTGAGATCTAACATTAAAACCACTTGATCATACCGGATCTAACGAACATCTATTAGCCTGAATGATTTTTTGGCCAGAAAATTTGATAAGGGGGGGCCAACCCGTCCTTATGTATCACCTAATATCTCTATTTTTATGTGGAATATTTCGGAAATCATGTGAGATCTAATATTAAAACCACTTGATCATACCGGATCTAACGAATATCTATTAGCCTGAATGATTTTCAGACAGAAAATTTGATAAGGGGGGGCAAACCCGTCCATATGTACACCCAATATCTGTATTTATATGTGAAATATCTCTGAAATTTTGTGAGATCTAACGTTATAACCACTTGATCTTACCGGATCTAACGAATATCTATTAGCCTGAATGATTTTTGGCCAGAAAATTTGATAAGGGGGGGCCCACTCGTCCATATGTACCACCTAAAATCTATATTTTTATGTGGAATATTTCGGAAATCATGTGAGATCTAACATTAAAACCACTTGATCATACCGGATCTAATGAATATCTATTAGCCTGAATGATTTATAGACAGAAAATTTGATAAGGGGGGCCAACCCGTCCATATGTACACCCAATATCTGTATTTATATGTGAAATAGCTCTGAAATTATGTGAGATCTAACATTAAAACCACTTGATCTTACCGGATCTAACGAATATCTATTAGCATGAATGATTTTTGGCCAGAAAATCTGAAAAGGGGGGGCCAACCCGTCCATATGTACCACCTAAAATCACTATTTTTATGTGGAATATTTCGGGAATCATGTGAGATCTAACGTTAAAACCACTTGATCTTACCGGATCTAACGAATATCTATTAGCCTGAATGATTTTCGGACAGAAAATTTGATAAGAGGGGGGCCAAACTGTCCATATGTACCACCAAAAATCTCAATTTGTATGTGGAATATCTTGGAAATTATGTGAGATCTAATGTTAAAACCACTTGATCTTACCGGATCTAACGAATATCTATTAGCCTGAATGATTTTTTGGCCAGAAAATTTGATAAGGGGGGCCAACCTGTCCATATGTACACCCAATATCTGTATTTATATGTGAAATAGCTCTGAAATTATGTGAGATCTAACATTAAAACCACTTGATCTTACCTGATCTAACGAATATCTATTAGCCTGAATGATTTTCAGACATAAAATTTGATAAGGGGGGCAAACCCGTCCATATGTACACCCAATATCTGTATTTATATGTGAAATATCTCTGAAATTTTGTGAGATCTAACGTTAAAACCACTTGATCTTACCGGATCTAACGAATATCTATTAGCCTGAATGATTTTTGGCCAGAAAATTTGATAAGGGGGGGCAAACCCGTCCATATGTACACCCAATATCTGTATTTATATGTGAAATATCTCTGAAATTTTGTGAGATCTAACGTTAAAAACACTTGATCTTACCGGATCTAATGACTATCTATTAGCCTGAATGATTTTCGGCCAGAAAATTTGATAAGGGGGGGCAAACCTGTCCATATGTACACCCAATATCTGTATTTATATGTGAAATATCTCTGAAATTTTGGGAGATCTAACGTTATAACCACTTGATCTTACCGGATCTAACGAATATCTATTAGCCTGAATGATTTTCGGACAGAAAATTTGATAAGAGAGGGGCCAACCCGTCCATATGTACCACCAAAAATCTCAATTTGTATGTGGAATATCTTGGAAATTATGTGAGATCTAACGTTAAAACCACTTGATCTTACCGGATCTAACGAATATCTATTAGCCTGAATGATTTTTTGGCCAGAAAATTTGATAAGGGGGGCCAACCTGTCCATATGTACACCCAATATCTGTATTTATATGTGAAATAGCTCTGAAATTATGTGAGATCTAACATTAAAACCACTTGATCTTACCGGATCTAACGAATATCTATTAGCCTGAATGATTTTTTGGACAGAAAATTTGATAAGGGGGGGCCAACCCGTCCATATGTACCACCTAATATCTCAATTTTTATATGGAATATCTCGGAAATGATGTGAGATCTAACATTAAAACTACTTGATCATACCAGATCTAACAAATATCTATTAGCCTGAATGATTTTTGGCCAGAAAATTTGATAAGGGGGGGCCAACCCGTCCATATGTACTACTTAATATCTCTATTTTTATGTGGAATATTTCGGAAATCATGTGAGATCTAACATTAAAACCACTTGATCTTACCGGATCTAACGAATATCTATTAGCCTGAATGATTTTCGGCCAGAAAATTTGATAAGGGGGGCCAACCCGTCCAAATGTACACCCAATATCTGTATTTATATGTGAAATATCTCTGAAATTATGTGAGATCTAATGTTAAAACCACTTGATCTTACCGGATCTAACGAATATCTATTGGCCTGAATGATTTTTGGCCAGAAAATTTGATAAGGGGGGGCCAACCCGTCCATATTTACCACCTGAAATCTCTATTTTTCTGTGGAATATTTCGAAAATCATGTGAGATCTAACATTAAAACCACTTGATCATACCGGATCTAACGAATATCTATTAGCCTGAATAATTTTTGGCCAGAAAATTTGAGAAGGGGGGGCCAACCCATCCATATGTACCACCTAATATCTCTATTTTTATGTGGAATATTTCGGAAATCATGTGAGATCTAATGTTAAAACCACTTGATCTTACCGGATCTAACGAATATCTATTAACCTGAATGATTTTTTGGCCAGAAAATTTGATAAGGGGGGCCAACCTGTCCATATGTACACCCAATATCTGTATTTATATGTGAAATAGCTCTGAAATTATGTGAGATCTAACATTAAAACCACTTGATCTTACCGGATCTATGAATATCTATTAGCCTGAATGATTTTTGGCCAGAAAATTTGATAAGGGAGAGACAACCCGTCCTTATGTATCACCTAATATCTAAATTTTTATATGGAATATCTCGAAAATGATGTGAGATCTAACATTAAAACTACTTGATCATACCAGATCTAACAAATATCTATTAGCCTGAATGATTTTTGGCCAGAAAATTTGATAAGGGGGGGGCCAACCCGTCCTTATGTACCACCTAATATCTCTATTTTTATGTGGAATATTTCGGAAATCATGTGAGATCTAACATTAATACCACTTGATCATACCGGATCTAACAAATATCTATTAGCCTGAATGATTTTTGCCCAGAAAATTTGATAAGGGGGGCCAACCCATCCATATGTACCACCTAAAATCAAAATTTTTATGTGGAATATCTCGGAAATTATGTGAGATCTAACGTTAAAACCACTTGATCTTACGGATCTAACGAATATCTATTAGCCTGAATAATTTTTGGCCAGAAAATTTGATAAGGGGGGGCCAACCCGTCCATATTTACCACCTGAAATCTCTATTTTTATGTGGAATATTTCGGAAATCATGTGAGATCTAACATTAAAACCACTTGATCATACCGGATCTAACGAATATCTATTAGCCTGAATGATTTTTTGGCCAGAAAATTTGATAAGGGGGGGCCAACCCGTCCTTATGTATCACCTAATATCTCTATTTTTATGTGGAATATTTCGGAAATCATGTGAGATCTAATATTAAAACCACTTGATCATACCGGATCTAACGAATATCTATTAGCCTGAATGATTTTCAGACAGAAAATTTGATAAGGGGGGGCAAACCCGTCCATATGTACACCCAATATCTGTATTTATATGTGAAATATCTCTGAAATTTTGTGAGATCTAACGTTATAACCACTTGATCTTACCGGATCTAACGAATATCTATTAGCCTGAATGATTTTTGGCCAGAAAATTTGATAAGGGGGGGCCCACTCGTCCATATGTACCACCTAAAATCTATATTTTTATGTGGAATATTTCGGAAATCATGTGAGATCTAACATTAAAACCACTTGATCATACCGGATCTAATGAATATCTATTAGCCTGAATGATTTATAGACAGAAAATTTGATAAGGGGGGCCAACCCGTCCATATGTACACCCAATATCTGTATTTATATGTGAACTATCTCTGAAATTATGTGAGATCTAACGCTATAACCACTTGATCTTACCGGATCTAACGAATATCTATTAGCCTGAATGATTTTTGGCCAGAAAATCTGAAAAGGGGGGGGCCAACCCATCCATATGTACCACCTAAAATCTCTATTTTTATGTGGAATATTTCGGAAATCATGTGAGATCTAATGTTAAAACCACTTGATCATACCGGATCTAATGAATATCTATTAGCCTGAATGATTTATAGACAGAAAATTTGATAAGGGGGGCAAACCCGTCCATATGTACACCCAATATCTGTATTTATATGTGAAATAGCTCTGAAATTATGTGAGATCTAACATTAAAACCACTTGATCTTACCGGATCTAACGAATATCTATTAGCATGAATGATTTTTGGCCAGAAAATCTGAAAAGGGGGGGCCAACCCGTCCATATGTACCACCTAAAATCACTATTTTTATGTGGAATATTTCGGGAATCATGTGAGATCTAACGTTAAAACCACTTGATCTTACCGGATCTAACGAATATCTATTAGCCTGAATGATTTTCGGACAGAAAATTTGATAAGAGGGGGGCCAAACTGTCCATATGTACCACCAAAAATCTCAATTTGTATGTGGAATATCTTGGAAATTATGTGAGATCTAATGTTAAAACCACTTGATCTTACCGGATCTAACGAATATCTATTAGCCTGAATGATTTTTTGGCCAGAAAATTTGATAAGGGGGGCCAACCTGTCCATATGTACACCCAATATCTGTATTTATATGTGAAATAGCTCTGAAATTATGTGAGATCTAACATTAAAACCACTTGATCTTACCTGATCTAACGAATATCTATTAGCCTGAATGATTTTCAGACATAAAATTTGATAAGGGGGGCAAACCCGTCCATATGTACACCCAATATCTGTATTTATATGTGAAATATCTCTGAAATTTTGTGAGATCTAACGTTAAAACCACTTGATCTTACCAGATCTAACGAATATCTATTAGCCTGAATGATTTTCAGACAGAAAATTTGATAAGGGGGGGCAAACCCGTCCATATGTACACCCAAAATCTGTATTTATATGTGAAATATCTCTGAAATTATGTGAGATCTAATGTTAAAACCACTTGATCTTACCGGATCTAACGAATATCTATTAGCCTGAATGATTTTTGGCCAGAAAATTTGATAAGGGGGGGCAAACCCGTCCATATGTACACCCAATATCTGTATTTATATGTGAAATATCTCTGAAATTTTGTGAGATCTAACGTTAAAAACACTTGATCTTACCGGATCTAATGACTATCTATTAGCCTGAATGATTTTCGGCCAGAAAATTTGATAAGGGGGGGCAAACCTGTCCATATGTACACCCAATATCTGTATTTATATGTGAAATATCTCTGAAATTTTGGGAGATCTAACGTTATAACCACTTGATCTTACCGGATCTAACGAATATCTATTAGCCTGAATGATTTTCGGACAGAAAATTTGATAAGAGAGGGGCCAACCCGTCCATATGTACCACCAAAAATCTCAATTTGTATGTGGAATATCTTGGAAATTATGTGAGATCTAACGTTAAAACCACTTGATCTTACCGGATCTAACGAATATCTATTAGCCTGAATGATTTTTTGGCCAGAAAATTTGATAAGGGGGGCCAACCTGTCCATATGTACACCCAATATCTGTATTTATATGTGAAATAGCTCTGAAATTATGTGAGATCTAACATTAAAACCACTTGATCTTACCGGATCTAACGAATATCTATTAGCCTGAATGATTTTTGGCCAGAAAATTTGATAAGGGAGAGCCAACCCGTCCTTATGTATCACCTAATATCTAAATTTTTATATGGAATATCTCGGAAATGATGTGAGATCTAACATTAAAACTACTTGATCATACCAGATCTAACAAATATCTATTAGCCTGAATGATTTTTGGCCAGAAAATTTGATAAGGGGGGCCAACCCGTCCATATGTACACCCAATATCTGTATTTATATGTGAAATATCTCTGAAATTCTGTGAGATCTAATGTTAAAACCACTTGATCTTACCGGATCTAACGAATATCTATTAGCCTGAATGATTTTCAGACAGAAAATTTGATAAGGGGGGGCCAACCCGTCCATATGTACCACCAAAAATCTCATTTTTTATGTGGAAAATCTCAGAAATTATGTGAGATCTAACGTTAAAACCGCTTGATCTTACCGGATCTAACGAATATCTATTAGCCTGAATGATTTTTTGGACAGAAAATTTGATAAGGGGGGGCCAACCCGTCCATATGTACCACCTAATATCTCAATTTTTATATGGAATATCTCGGAAATGATGTGAGATCTAACATTAAAACTACTTGATCATACCAGATCTAACAAATATCTATTAGCCTGAATGATTTTTGGCCAGAAAATTTGATAAGGGGGGGCCAACCCGTCCATATGTACTACTTAATATCTCTATTTTTATGTGGAATATTTCGGAAATCATGTGAGATCTAACATTAAAACCACTTGATCTTACCGGATCTAACGAATATCTATTAGCCTGAATGATTTTCGGCCAGAAAATTTGATAAGGGGGGCCAACCCGTCCAAATGTACACCCAATATCTGTATTTATATGTGAAATATCTCTGAAATTATGTGAGATCTAATGTTAAAACCACTTGATCTTACCGGATCTAACGAATATCTATTGGCCTGAATGATTTTTGGCCAGAAAATTTGATAAGGGGGGGCCAACCCGTCCATATTTACCACCTGAAATCTCTATTTTTCTGTGGAATATTTCGAAAATCATGTGAGATCTAACATTAAAACCACTTGATCATACCGGATCTAACGAATATCTATTAGCCTGAATAATTTTTGGCCAGAAAATTTGAGAAGGGGGGGCCAACCCATCCATATGTACCACCTAATATCTCTATTTTTATGTGGAATATTTCGGAAATCATGTGAGATCTAATGTTAAAACCACTTGATCTTATCGGATCTAATGAATATCTATTAGCCTGAATGATTTTTGGCCAGAAAATTTGATAAGAGGGGGGCCAACCCGTACATATGTACCACCAAAAATCTCAATTTGTATGTGGAATATCTTGGAAATTATGTGAGATCTAAAGTTAAAACCACTTGATCTTACCGGATCTAACGAATATCTATTAGCCTGAATGATTTTTTGGCCAGAAAATTTGATAAGGGGGGCCAACCTGTCCATATGTACACCCAATATCTGTATTTATATGTGAAATAGCTCTGAAATTATGTGAGATCTAAAGTTAAAACCACTTGATCTTACCGGATCTAACGAATATCTATTAGCCTGAATGATTTATGGCCAAAAAATTTGATAAGGGAGAGCCAACCCGTCCTTATGCATCACCTAATATCTCAATTTTTATATGGAATATCTCGGAAATTATGTGAGATCTAACATTAAAACTACTTGATCATACCAGATCTAACAAATATCTATTAGCCTGAATGATTTTTGGCAAGAAATTTTGATAAGGGGGGGGGGGGCAACCCTTCCTTATGTATCACCTAATATCTCTATTTTTATGTGGAATATTTCGGAAATCATGTGAGATCTAATATTAAAACCACTTGATCATACCGGATCTAACCAATATCTATTAGCCTGAATGATTTTTGGCCAGAAAATTTGATAAGGGGGGGCCAACTCGTCCATATGTACCACCTAATATCTCTATTTTTATGTGGAATGTCTCTGAAATTAAGTGAGATATAACGTTAAAACCACTTGATCTTACCGGATCTAACGAATATCTATTAGCCTGAATGATTTTTTGGACAGAAAATTTGATACGGGGGGGCCAACCCGTCCATATATACCACCTAATATCTCAATTTTTATATGGAATATCTCGGAAATGATGTGAGATCTAACATTAAAACTACTTGATCATACCAGATCTAACAAATATCTATTAGCCTGAATGATTTTTGGCCAGAAAATTTGATAAGGGGGGGCCAACCCGTCCATATGTACACCCAATATCTGTATTTATATGTGAAATATCTCTGAAATTATGTGAGATCTAACGTTAAAACCACTTGATCTTACCGGATCTAACGAATATCTATTAGCCTGAATGATTTTCGGCCAGAAAATTTGATAAGGGGGGCCAACCTGTCCATATGTACCACCTAAAACCTAAGGGCCAGATTCACATACATTTGCGGCCGTGTAACGTAACCCGTTTACGTTACACCGCCGCAAGTTTCCAGTTTTAGTGCCCGATCCACAAAGCACTTACCTGGAAACTTGCGGCGGTGTATCGTAAATACGTCCGGCGCAAGGCGTTCCAATTCGAATGGGCGGGTACAATTTAAATTAGTAGCGCTCCCGCGCCGGACCTACTGCGCATGCTCCGTTTCGTAACTCCCGCTGTGCTTTGCGCGAAGTGACGTAATTTTTTCGAATACTTCCGTATTTCCGGACGTGTTACGCAAACGACGTTAATTTTTACATTTCGACGCGGGAACGACCGCCATACTTTATACAGCAATACGATTGCTGTGTAAAGTTAGGGCAGGTCAAACAACGACTAAAGTTGCAACGGGAAACTAGAGTAGCGGCGACGTAGCGAACGCGAAAAACCGTCGTGGATCACCGTAACTGCTAATTTGCATACCCAAAGCTGGTTTACGACGCAAACTCCCCCCAGCAGCAGCCGCGGTATTGCATCCTAAGATCCGACAGTGTAAAACAATTACACCTGTCGGATCTTATGGATATTGTAACGGCTACCCACTGGTAGTGAGGGGTATCAGCCGTTGGAGACGTCCTTTTTGCTGACGAGTTATGATATGCAGGTACCGCCGGTATATCCCATCGAACGCCCTTTCAAGAAACGAGACGGGCTACGTTTGCAGAGTCAAGCAGACTAACTTTTAATGCCACATTTTTCCTCCTTATATCTGGTTACAAACTGTACAGAAACAAATGACACTCCCTTGAGCCAATCAGCCGCTAGACTTTTTGGCTCCTAAACTTAACTTGATCAGACAATAGAATTCAATTAACCTTTAAAACAATTATCACTCACACATAATCCCCATCAGCATACACCTCACAGGGGGGCTGTTACCTACACAAAAGAGAGTTCTCATTAGCTATGCGAAGGGTACATTAGCATTCAGCAGTGAAAGAGACTTGTCCAATTAACCCTTTGAGCTCAGAATACAATGTGGTACATCCAATTGTGAAAAGCCATGCATTTCCTTCTAGTCCTCCCTGCATGAAGATTATAACTGTCCCGGCAGCATGCATATGTCCGTTACACTACTCCCCTTTTGTGGAACACTCCGGCAGACCCGGATTGATCTTTTTCCGATCAACTTGGGGATGTCCGGTCTGCTGTTAGGGTAAAAGTTCAGTTTGCCTGGACAGTCCGTCGGCCTTCCCATTGAATCTGCCAGGGCGGTATTGGATAGAAAAATTGTAGGGTTGTAGGGCCAAGCTCCCTCTTAGCAGGCGCCCATTATCTCCGGCTACTCGGTTCAGCCATACTAGGGGGTTATGGTCCGTGATCAGGGTGAATTCCTGACCATACATGTAGGGTGTGAGCTTCTTTAAAGCCCAAACCAGGGCTAAACATTCCTTTTCCACGGCCGCGTAGCTCACTTCCCTGGGTAACAATTTTCTACTCAGGTACGCAACAGGGTGTTCTCCTCCATCCTCCCCGATCTGGCTTAGAACTGCCCCCAGTCCGTACATGGACGCATCTGTATGAACGACAAATCTTTTGTTAGGGACGGGGGCAGATAGAACAGGTGCGTTGATCAATGCTTGTTTCAAGGTTTGGAATGCTGTTTCACAGGCGGGAGACCACAGGACTACTCTAGGCAAATTCTTTTTGGTCAAATCCGTCAGGGGTTTGGCAATGGTACTGTAGTCAGGGACAAATTTTCTGTAATACCCCGCTGTCCCTAGAAATGCCAGTACCTGGGTCTTAGTGTGGGGAGTTGGCCAATTGGCTACAGCCTCAACCTTAGCAGGTTCTGGTCGTTGTTTCCCACACCCCACTCTGTGTCCCAAGTACTGGACTTCTGCCATCCCGAAATTACATTTTTCTGGCTTCAGGGTTAGGCCGGCGGCCCTAATCTGATCCAGTACAGCCTCAACATGCCTCAAGTGTTTCCCCCAAGTCTAACTATAGATCGCAATGTCATCCAGGTATGCGCAAGCGAAATCCTGGAAGCCATCAAGGAGGCGGTCCACTAAGCGCTGAAATGTGGCTGGGGCGTTCTTCATCCCAAATGGCATGACCTTGAACTGGAATAAGCCAAATGGGGTGACAAATGCCGACTTAGGGATAGCCTCTTTGGCCAGGGGAATCTGCCAATACCCTTTGCACAGATCGATTGTGGTCAGATAACGTCCCCTGGCAATACGATCTAATAGCTCGTCTACTTGGGGCATGGGGTAGGCATCTGTCACGGTTTTGTCATTGAGGCGTCGGTAATCGACACAGAATCGGGTTGTTCCGTCCTTTTTGGGTACTAGGACAACGGGCGAGGCCCAGGGGCTGTCAGATGGTTCTATGATCCCCATACATTTCTTGTATTTCCTTCCTCATCTCCTCTTTTACTGCCTCAGGGATTCTGTAGGGAGTCTGTCTGAGAGGGTTTTGTCCTGGGGTCTCTACGTAGTGAGTCGCTAAGATAGTGTACCCGGGCTCCTGGGAAAATGTCAGTCCTTTCTCAGTTATCAATTGTCGCATCTGTCCCTTTTCTGCGGGAGGTAACCGCTCCCCTAGCTGTATCGTATTGAGCAGAGTCTTAGGTTCCGAATCTGCTAATAGATCTGGGATGGGTAAGCTGTCGGGGTCTTCAGTGGCTGGGATACATATGGCTGCTACATCCTCTGGTCTTTCTTGATACTCTTTTAATAAGTTTACATGAAAGGACTTCTGGACCCTTTCATCTTGGCTGCTGGCGATTACATATGTAGTATCGCAGACTTGCGCTACCACTTTGTAAGGGCCCTGCCATGAGGTCTGGAGCTTATTCCCTTTGACAGGCCTAAGCACCAGCACCTTCTGGCCCACTTGAAACGTTCTCTGACGGGCGCCCCGGTCGTACCAGTGTTTCTGTCATCCCTGGGCCGTTTGGAGATGGTCCCGTGCCATCCGAGCTAACTGTTCCATGCGGTCCCGCATTTCCAGCACATATGGCACAATGGGGACACCTTCATGTTCTGTCTCGCCCTCCCAGTGCTCCCGTATGAGGTCGAGGGGGCCTCGCACTCTCCGTCCATAGACCAGCTCGAAGGGGGAGAACCCTGTGGATTCCTGCGGTACCTCTCGATAGGCAAACAAGAGGTTCGGCAAAAATCGCTCCCAGTCTCTGTATTCCGCCGTAAAGGTCCGCAGCAATTGCTTGAGGGTACCATTAAAGCGTTCACAGAGACCGTTGGTCTGAGGGTGGTACGGTGAACTAAGCAGGGTCTTAATACCGCAGACCTTCCATAACTGTTGGGTTAGGTCTGCAGTAAACTGGGTCCCTCGGTCGGACAGGATTTCCTGAGGGAACCCCACTCGGGTGAATATCCCGACGAGTGCACTGGCAACAGTGTCCGCCTGAATATTCGTCAGAGCGACGGCCTCCGGGTAGCGGGTAGCATAGTCTACTATGGTAAGATGTATTTCTTACCTGAGGGACTGGGGTTAGGTAGAGGTCCTACTAGGTTGACTGCTACCCTGCTAAACGGTTCCTCGATCACGGGCATAGGTGACAGTCGAGCCTTAGGGTGGTCCCCTCTTTTTCCTACCCGTTGGCATACGTCACAGGTGCTGCAATAACGTCGCACATCCTTCGAGATCCCCGGCCAAAAGAAAGTCTGGGTGATCCTGTAGGTGGTGCGGTTACCCCCTAGGTGCCCTGCCAACGGAATGTCGTGGCCGATTCGTAGAAGTTCCAACCGGTACTTTCTGGGTACCACTAGTTGGCGCTTTTGCGAAGGGACACCGCCTCTCTTTCTGCCTTCAGTCAATCTGTATAACCTGTCACCATCCCATACAAAACGTTCCCGCTCATCCCCTCTACTGTCTGCTAATTCTCGATACTTTTGAAGGGTGGAGTCCTCCCTAGTTTCCCTCCCAAATTCCTCTGGGGTGTCCCAAGCTATGGGTCTCTCTACCGTAGTGGGGTTACATGTCGGTTCTTGGCTTACCTGGGTCTCCTGGCCTGTTGTAGGATCATCTGTGATACGGGTCTGTGAGCGGGTGGTCACGGGGCAAGCTGCATCAGGTGTAGGTAGATACGCCGAAGTCAGAGGGCCAATGTCGTTGCCCAGCACAACCTCGGCCGGTAGGTTGTCCATGATACCAACTGTGGTCTTTCCTGACCCGACTCCCCAGTCTAAGTGCACCCGGGCGGTGGGTAAGCGGAATACAGCGCCCCCCTGCGACCCGGACGGCAACTGTACGAGTGGACACGTTCTCTGGCTTTACCAGATGTTTTTGAACCAGAGTGATAGTGGCCCCGGTATCTCTTAAGCCTTGTGCTACTTGTCCATTCACCCGTACCTCCTGACGGTGATGCTGACGGTTATCTGGAGAGGCAGCTTGTATTGGGTCTGCCTCATACAAAATTCCCAGACATTCCTCCGGGCCCCCCTCGGTCTCCAGGCAGTGGGCCGCAGAGGGACGTGATGGAGTGACTTCTGTGTTGGGTGTTGTACGTCTCCAGTTGTTATTTGTAGCTCTTAGAGGGCAATAACGAGCAATATGTCCCGTGTTGCTGCAGTGATGGCACGTCACCCTAGACGAATCCCGGGGGTAGTTGTTAGGCCCCTGAGGACGTGGTGGTCCTGGTGGGACTGGAGCCCGAAACTCTGGGCGTGGGGTGACGGTTGGAGTACGCGGTTCCACCTTATGAGCCAGCCGTGTAGCACTCTGGCTTACTCTCCTTGTTTCCGTGTACTCATCTGCTAGCCGAGCCGCCTCGTTTAAGTTAGCGGGACGACGATCTCGTACCCAGTCTTGTATGTCTGCGGCCAGGTCTTGGAAGAAATGTTCCATTAGGAACAGCTGCAATACTTCCTCCCCGGTGTTGGCCTTGCACCCTTGGACCCAATGGGATGCCACCCTTTGTAACTGGTTTGCCCATTCCATGTGGGAGTCCACAGCCTTCTTCTTGGACTCCTGGAAGCGACGGCGGTAGGCTTCTGGAGTTACGGCGCATCGGGTTAGCAGCGCCTTTTTAACTTGCTGGTATTGTAAAATATCCTCTGGAGCGAGAGCCCGAAAGGCTTCATTGGCTTTGCCCGACAATTTCCCCGACAAAATAGTGACCCATTGGTCTGGTGGTACCTGGTGTAGTGAGCACTGCCTCTCAAAGTCCGCCAAATATCCATCTATTTCCTCCTCACTTTCTACAAAAGCTTTAAATGCAGTGAACGGTATTTTCTTTCCTGTAGCAGCAGGTAGGGGGGTAGGAACTGCATGTGTAATGGGCTGTCTCGCTCTTACCAGTTCCAGTTCTTGTCCCCTCTTCGTTTGTATCTCTTCCCTTGCTTCCCGGAACAGCTGGTTGATTAGTTCCACGGACGTTTCTGGATACAAGGATAATCTCCGCTGTACAATCCCAGTAATTACATCTTCCTCGCTGACAGGTGCAAGGGGCTCAGTTCCTTCCATGGATCCATCCATTTAGTCCAGCCCCAGCAGTTCAGCTATCAGCTCCCTCCGTGGTCTGTTGCTGGCGCTCCTACCACGAATCTCCAATAGATCTTTCAGTGTGGATCTTTTCAGCCTGGCGTACTGCGACTCCATTCAGAACTTGTTCTTTGGATAAAAGGACCATCCCACCGCTGCCAACCAATGTAACGGCTACCCACTGGTAGTGAGGGGTATCAGCCGTTGGAGATGTCCTTTTTGCTGACGAGTTATGATATGCAGGTACCGCCGGTATATCCCATCGAACGCCCTTTCAAGAAACGAGACGGGCTACGTTTGCAGAGTCAAGCAGACTAACTTTTAATGCCACATTTTTCCTCCTTATATCTGGTTACAAACTGTACAGAAACAAATGACACTCCCTTGAGCCAATCAGCCGCTAGACTTTTTGGCTCCTAAACTTAACTTGATCAGACAATAGAATTCAATTAACCTTTAAAACAATTATCACTCACACATAATCCCCATCAGCATACACCTCACAGGGGGGCTGTTACCTACACAAAAGAGAGTTCTCATTAGCTATGCGAAGGGTACATTAGCATTCAGCAGTGAAAGAGACTTGTCCAATTAACCCTTTGAGCTCAGAATACAATGTGGTACATCCAATTGTGACAAGCCATGCAGTTCCTTCTAGTCCTCCCTGCATGAAGATTATAACTGTCCCGGCAGCATGCATATGTCCGTTACAGATATCTATGCGTAACTGCTTCTATGAATCAGTTGCATAGATACTCTGAGAGATACGACGGAGTATCTGAGATACTCCGTCGTATCTCGACTGTGAATCTGGCCCTAAGTTTTTATGTGGAATATCTCGGAAATTATGTGAGATCTAACATTAAAACCACTTGATCATACCGGATCTAAGGAATATCTATTAGCCTGAATGATTTTTGGCCATAAAATTTGATAAGGGGGGCCACCCATCCATATGTACCACCTAAAATCTCTATTTTCATGTGTAATATCTTGGATATTATGTGAGATCTAATGTTAAAACCACTTGATCTTACCGGATCTAACGAATATCTATTAGCCTGAATGATTTTTGGCCAGAAAATTTGATAAGGGGGGGGGCCAACTCGTCCATATGTACCACCTAATATCTCTATTTTTATGTGGAATGTCTCTAAAATTATGTGAGATGTAACGTTAAAACCACTTGATCTTACCGGATCTAATGAATATCTATTAGCCTGAATGATTTTCGGCCAGAAAATTTGATAAGGGGGGGCCAACCCGTCCATATGTACCACCTAAAATCTATTTTTTTATGTGGAATATCTCAAAAAATTATGTGAGATCCAATGTTAAAACCACTTGATCTTACTGGATCTAACGAATATCTATTAGCCTGAATGATATTTGGCCAGAAAATATGATAAGGGGGGGGCTGATGATGGGTTAGCCCC
This sequence comes from Rana temporaria, assembly GCF_905171775.1. Taxonomy (NCBI): domain Eukaryota; kingdom Metazoa; phylum Chordata; class Amphibia; order Anura; family Ranidae; genus Rana; species Rana temporaria. Next base: position 371,787,794 of record NC_053489.1, read on the forward strand.
CCCCCCCAGCAAATAACTGTTAATATTGCTGCTTCTGTGTGAGATCTAACGCAAACAACGATTGATCTAACCTGATCTAACAAACTGCATAAAAAAAGTCACATTTTTATATGGGGGGGGGGGGGCTAACCCGGAAGAGGTGGAATGGGCCAGTAAATATGTAATTTACTGGCCCCATTTCTTTCTGAGTGAACATCGTGCGTGATCAATAGTGTGTGTTTGAGCTTTGGGGTGCACACCCCACCTATGGCGGAACCACATTATCACCAGTCTGGAGTTCCTCTTTAAAAAGTGTAAATCCGCCGTGTCCAAATACTATGCTGGCATATTTATACACACACATTACTATATCATGGTTCAACTCCTTGTCGTGGATCATGCGTCTGTGAGGAAAAACAAAACTACATACACAGTCCAGAACTGAACCTGTAGCAGTAAAATCTGTATGTCATGAAAATCTGCATCCCATGCAGCTACTGAGCATGTGCCGATTTCAGACAATAGAAGTCGAGCGCCGAGCTACTGCCGACGAGCACAGCTCAAAACAGCTGAGTTACATTAACTCCTCACATGCCGAATGATCGGCTGCATCCAGGAGAGACAGCTAGACTGAACTTGGACATGGCTCCATCTGGATGACAGCGGGGAACACAGGCTGGTTGCAACGAAGGTACAGCAACAAGCTGTATAGGCTATACACATTCTGTATGTCAGGTAGGGCTGCGCATTTTCAACCGGTCTCATGATTCAATGCGATTACGATTATCAAGGCCACGATTCAATTCGATTTGATTCCGCGATGCATCACGATTGCAGCGCAAGTGCGCATGGCTTTCATCAAAACAAAATTCAAGTACTCCATTTTTTTTCTATCTGTTCTTAAAAAAAAAAAAAACAATACACAATAACACTTCCTGCATGTAGCAAAGTCTAAACACAGCAGACATGCTACAGGAGATGGTCAGAGACTGCAGACATGCTACAGGAGATGGTCAGAGACTGCAGACATGCTACAGGAGATGGTCAGAGACTGCGGACATGCTACAGGAGATGGTCAGAGACTGCAGACATGCTACAGGAGATGGTCAGAGACTGCAGACATGCTACAGGAGATGGTCAGAGACTGCAGACATGCTACAGGAGATGGTCAGAGACTGCGGACATGCTACAGGAGATGGTCAGAGACTGCGGACATGCTACAGGAGATGGTCAGAGACTGCAGACATAGTACAGGAGATGGTCAGAGACTGCGGACATAGTACAGGAGATGGTCAGAGACTGCGGACATGCAGGAGATGATCTATATTTCTCCTCCATACAGCCCAGTCCCTGCCTGCAGTGACAATGACTTATCACAGGTGACAGTACATCAGATTCCACTACATGCCCGTAACCCGTGTCCCCGGATCACAGCACCCCCCTCCTCCTCTGTACTTACATGCTGCGGATGATTAGAGGGAACTCAACTTACTTGTGTCATTGCAGCCTTGTAGTGAGATGGGCGATCTGCCAGCTCACCATCCCCCGATCTCCATTTCAGCTCTCCATTCTCTCGTCAGCAGGGAATTCTCAGCGTTTGTATAATGCCGCGCTAATGTGACTGACTGACTGCCCGGCCCGCCTCTCTCCACTCTGGTCTCAGGTCTCTCCTGGCGTTAGCCCCACCCACTGACTATCAGATCAGTAGAAAGGCGGGAGGGTAGTGTTTGTATATGCCGCGCTAATGTGACTGACTGCACGGCTCGCCTATCTCCTATGTCCACTCTGCTCTTACGTCTCTCCTGACGTCAGCCCCTCCCGCCTTTCTACTTATCCGATAGTTACAGACAGTGGGCGGGGCTGATGCCAGGAGAGACGTAGGAGCAGAGTGGACATAGAAGATAGGCGAGCCGTGAAGTCAGTCAGTCAGCGTGGCATATACAAACACTACCCTCTACTAATCTGAAGTTCTAGTCAGAGGGCGGGGCTAACGCCAAGAGAGACGTAAGAGCAGAGTGGACATAGGAGAGAGGCGGGCCGTGCAGTCAGTCAGCGTGGCATATACAAACACTACCGCGCTGTAAAAAAGGTACCATAGAACGGAGCGCACTCCCGGGAGGGGCGGGGACGGGGCTAGTCATCGATTATCACGGTCGCATGCATCGGTGCCGCATCGGGGACACCCGAATCACGATGCAGCGATTAAATTTGACACCCCTAATGTCAGGGGGGTCGGTCTGTATGTCACAGGGATCAGTCTGGGGGGGGTGAGTCTGTATTTCACATGGGTCAGTCTGTATATCAAGGGGGGGGGAGTCTGTATTTCACGCGGGTGAGTCTGTATTTCCAGAGGGTCAGTCTGTTGTCAAGAGGGGGGTCAGTCTGTATTTTCACAGGGATCAGTCTGGGGGGGTGAGTCTGTTTTTTCATAGGGGCCAGTCTGGGGGGGGGGTCAGTCTTTATTTCATGGGGGTGAGTCTGTATTTCACAGGGGGTCAGTCTGTATGTCAAGGGGGGTCAGTCTGTATTTCACGGGGATCAGTCTGGGGGGGGGGGGAGTCAGTCTGTATTTCAGGGGGGTCAGTCTGGGGGGAACAGCCTGTATTTCACAGGGGGTCAATCTGTATGTCAAGGGGGGGTGGGTTCAGTCTGTATTTCACGGGGATCAGTCTGGGGGGGGGGGGGTTCGAGTCTGTATTTCACAGGGGCCAGTCTGGGGGGGTCAGACTTTATTTCACGGGGGTGAGTTTGTATTTCACAGGGGGTCAGTCTGTATGTCCAGGGGGGGGGGTCAGTCTGTATTTCACAGGGGTGAGTCTGTATTTCACAGGGGGTCAGTCTGTATGTCAAGGGGGGGGTCAGTCTGTATTTCACGGGGATCAATCTGGGGGAGGGTCAGTCTGTATTTCACAGGGGTCAGTCTGGGGGGGTCAGTCTTTATTTCACGGGGGTGAATCTGTATTTCACTGGGGTCAGTCTGTATGTCACGGGGGGGTCAGTCTGTATTTCACGGGGATCAGTCTGGGGGGGGGGAGTCAGTCTGTATTTCAGGGGGGTCAGTCTGGGGGGGTCAGCCTGTATTTCACAGGGGGTCAATCTGTATGTCAAGGAGGGGGTTCAGTCTGTATTTCACGGGGATCAGTCTGGGGGGGGGGGTGAGTCTGTATTTCACAGGGGCCAGTCTGGGGGGGGTCAGACTTTATTTCACGGGCGTGAGTTTGTATTTCACAGGGGGTCAGTCTGTATGTCCAGGGGGGGGGTCAGTCTGTATTTCACGTGGGTAAGTCTGTATTTCACAGGGGGTCAGTCTGTATGTCATGGGGGGGGTCAGTCTGTATTTCACGGGGATCAATCTGGGGGAGGGTCAGTCTGTATTTCACAGGGGTCAGTCTGGGGGGTCAGTCTTTATTTCACGGGGGTGAGTCTGTATTTCACTGGGGTCAGTCTGTATGTCACGGGGGGGGGGGGTCAGTCTGTATTTCACGGGGGTCAGTCTGGGGGGGTCAGTCTGTATTATACGGGGGTCAGTCTGGGGGGGGTCAGTCAGTATTTCACGGGGGTCAGTCTATATGTCAGGGGGGGGTCAGTCAGTATTTCATGGAGGTCAGTCTGTATGTCACAGGGGGGGGGGGCAAGTCTGTATTTCACAGGGATCAGTCTGGGGGGGTCAGTCATTATTTCACGATGGTGAGTCTGTATTTCACAGGGGGTCAGTCTGTATGTCAAGGGGGGGGTCAGTCTGTATTTCACAGGGGTCAGTCTGGGGGGGGGGGTCAGTCTGTATTTCACAGGGAGTCAGTCTGTATGTCACGTAGGGGTTAGTGAGTATTTCATGGGGGTTAGTCTGTATGTCACGGGGGGTGAGTGTATTTCACAGGGGTCAGTCTGGGGGGGTCAGTCTGTATTTCGCGAGGGTCAGTCTGGGGGGGCAGTCTGTATTTCAAAGAGTTCAGTCTGTATGCCACGTGGGGGGGGGGTCAGTCTGTATGTAATAGGGGGGGTTCAGTCTGTATGTCACGGGGGGGTGGGGGCAGTCTGTATGTCATGGGGGGTTAGTCTGTATGTCATGGGGGGTTAGTCTGTATGTCACGGGTGGGTCAGTCTGTATGTCACAGGGGTAAGTCTCTATTTCACGGGGGAGTCAGTCAGTCTGTATGTCACAGTGACAGGGTCAGTCTGTATGTCAGGGGAGGGGTCAGTCTGTATTTCACAGGGTTCAGTCTGTATGTCACGGGGGGGGGGGTTAGTCTGTATATCACAAGGGGGGTCAGTCTGTCACAGAGGGTCAGTCTGAATGTCACAGGGGGGCCACAGTCAGCATGTCACCGGCAGACCACATGTCACAGGGGGGGTCAGTCTGCATATCATGGGGGGGGTGGAGCCCAGGGATCATAAGTTGAGAGGTGACAATCTATCAGAGGTGTGGCTCTCTTGGTGGGGAATGGGAGTCAGTATTTAGTTTGTGGGGCAAAGATTTGTGAGTGAGGGCGGGGGGCAGTCTGTATGTTGGGGGGGTCGGTCTGAATGTCACAGGGGTAATTCTGTATTTTCCGGGCGGGGGTCAGTCTGTATGTCACGGGGGGGGGGGTCAGTCTGTCACGGGTGGGTCAGTCTGTATGTCACGGGGGGGGCACAGTCAGCATGTCACAGGCAGACCACATGTCCCGGGGGGGCTGGAGCCCAGGGGTCATAAGTTGAGAGGTGAAGATCTATCAGAGGTGTGACTCTCTCGGTGGGGAATGGGGGTCAGTATTTAGTTTGTGGGGCAAAGAATTGTGAGTGGGGGGGGGGTCAGTTGTTGGGAGGTGAGGATCTTGTAATATTTTAATAATATAAGAGGGGATACAGATTTTCATGGCCCTGTAATATTACAAGAGGGGCATACAGATTTTCATGGCCCTGTAATATTATAAGAGGGGGATACAGATTTTCATGGCCCTGTAATATTATAAAAGGGGGATACAGATTTTCATGGCCCTGTAATATTACAAGAGGTGATACAGATTTTCATGGCCCTGTAATATTACAAAAGGGGGATACAGATTTTCATGGCCCTGTAATATTACAAGAGGTGATACAGATTTTCATGGCCCTGTAATATTACAAAAGGGGATACAGATTTTCATGGCCCTGCAATATTATGTAGCGCCCCCTTACTTTCAGTATGGGCACTACGCTAAAGTTAGTGGGGAATGGGAGAGTTATTTTGTTCCCATTCGCAATTTGCTAAATTGGGACTTCTGTCGTTCCAGAAATGTCCACTGGGTCAGTCTGTGCTCCAGGGATGCAGTGCCATCCCTGGCCAGCAGTTGGCACCAGAGGGGTTCTGGCGGAGAAAGTTTTCCCCAGCAGCCAATCAGAGGAGTTTTTCCCTCGCGGGGCATGCTGGGGGAGAGTATATCTGTGACAGGTGTCATGTGCTCGAAAATCTTCGCGGGGTCCCGGTTCCAGGTGCGGCATCCACCTTCAGGGTGCGCGCATCCATGGACCCCGCCGGCGCGGCCCACCTGGCCAAATCTGCAGGTTACACAGAACCTCATCCAGAGGTGAAAGGGGACTCCATTGACTTACTGGGTCCCCAGTTCTATTGAGAGGATCCCAGGCTGGGTGCCGTTCGATTGGGGGGTCGGCTTGAGGGGAACCCGGAGGCAGGTTGTCCAACAGGGCTTGAACGAACCAATCGGGGATCTGGTGACTGGAATGCTGACAGGTATGCTTGCTGTCATCCGGTGACCTATGCTAAAACTTACTGGGAGGATTCCTTTCAATCATCCATTTAGCTCGTTTAAAGTAATAGGCCTGTGACAGAGGCCCTAGAGCAAGGCCTGTGAGAGAGACCTGTTCCTCCCAGCAATTTAAAGTGACTCCTCGGCTGCCAGGCTCACGATAGGAGTCTGTCCGGGGGCACTTCACCCACTCTGGCTAGAGTGGCGACGAACCACATATCCAGGCCTGATACTGCAAAGTTCTTCTTTTTCTTCCTTCATCAACCTTTTCTCCCCATTTGATGTTGATGTTGGCCTGGAAATAAAGCATTGGAAAACCCTTTACTCGCTGTCTGGATATTCATTTACTACTACCAACCCTAGACACACTGCAGGGCAACTTAATACGCCGATCCCAACAACAAATCAGCGGCTCCTTCGGGGGTAGCGCTACAATTATAAGAGGTGATACAGATTTTCATGGCCCTGTAATATTATAAGAGGGGGATACAGATTTTCATGGCTCTGTAATATTACAAGAGGGGTGTAACGACCCTTGCTCGCTCGGTTCCACTCTCCCGACACTCCTCTGCTGCTATTGAATCACACCACATGCAGTCCAGTGCATTTTTTTTCTGCATGGAGGTTATATGGTTTTTAATGGCATAGTTCACACCAGTGCCCGCAGTTCCAGAAAAAAAAGTAGAACATGCTGCATTTTTCCTGCACTGGAACACTGTAAAGCACATCAAAAACGCACTGAAACGCACCTGAACACACTGGAACACACATGTCCTTATTTAAGGTTAAGAAAAAAGAGGGGGGGAAATGCACTGGAATGAATCAAAAACACGCATGCAGAAAAGCATCTGGAATGCATGCGGACTGCGGTTCTATGGTGTGAACTGGCCCTAAGGGAAACTGTCCTTGCAGCTTCACAGCCAGTTCCCTACTGCGCATGCCCGAAGTGTTCTGCACTTTCTGAATGGCCCAGCAGCGGGGGGAGGAGGGGGAAGAACTTCTAAGTGATCTCGCTGCAGCGAATAACAGGAACCTGCTCCCCTCCCCCGAAAGGTGCCAAATGTGACAATGGAGGGGGGAAGAGGCAGATAAGTGGAGCTTCCACTTTTGGGTGAAACTCTGCTTTAATTGTCATATCCCTGCCCAAGCTGCACTGCTGCCGTGTGTCAATACTGGGCTGGACTGGAAGATAAATATGTAAGTGATGAGAGCTGCATTCTTTTGTGTGTGTACATATATACTATGTGTGTGTGTGTGTGTGTATATATATATATATATATATATTATACACTATGGGGCTGATTTACTATTGTCAGTGCGCTGCGCTGGTTCATGCCTTAATTAGTGCCCCGGGTGATGCCTTAATTAGGCGCATGAACCAGCGTAGCAGCCGGCGCATTGAAAGTAATATGTAAAGCCGCGCCGTACTCCCTATAAAAGTCTATGGGAGAAATCAAAAGTGTTCATTTTAAAGGCTAATCTGCAAGTTTTGTCCTAAAAAGTGTTTGGGGACCTCAGTCCCGCCCCAGGAAACATGTATCAATGTTTTTTTTATTTTTTAAAACGGCCGTTTTTTCGGGAGCAGTGAAATTACTAATGCTTAAAGTGAAACAATGAAAGTGAAATATTCCTTTAAATTTCGTACCTAGGGGGGGTGTAATGTCAGCATGTGAAATAGCGCATTTTTGCCGCACTTAGAACTGTCTCTGCAAAAAATGACATTCTGAAGGAAAAAAGCCATTTAAAATTCACACGCGGCTATAATGAATTGTCGGCTCCCGGCAATTCTAAAGGGATTCATTCATAAAGGAGAAAAAAAGTGTGTAGGGGGTCCCCCAAATTAAATTACCAGGCCCTTCAGGTCTGGAATGAATATTAAGGGGAACCCCGCCGTAAAAAAAAAAAAATGGCGTGGATTCCCCGCAAATATCCATACCAGGCCCTTCAGGTCTGGTGTGGATTTTAAGGGGAACTCCACCCCAAATTAAAAAAAAAATAGCATGGAGTCCCCCTAAAAATCCACACCAGACCCTTATCCGAGCACGTTGACCTGGCCGGCCGCAGAAAAGAGGGGGGGACAGAGTGCAGCCCCCCCTCTCCTGAACCGCACCAGGCCACATGCCCTCAACATGGGGAGGATGTCCCCATGTTGATGGGGACAAGGGCCTCATCCCCACAACCCTTGCCCGGTGGTTTAGGGGGTCTGCGGGTGGGGGGCTTATCAGAATCTGGAAGACCCCTTTAACAAAGGGGACCCCCAGATCCTGGCCCCCCCCTATGTGAAATGGTAATGGGGTACATTGTACCTCTACCATTTCACCCCAAAAAAAATGTCAACGTGTTAAAAATGACAGTAGCCGGTTTTTGACAAATCTTTTAATAAAATCTTCTTTTCTTCTTCCATTCGGGTTTCTTCCTCTGCTTCTTTCTTGGGTCTTCTCGTCCACATCTTGCCCAACGTCTTCTTCTATCTTCTCCGTCCGTCCTTCAGCCTTGTCGTCCACATCTTGCCCGTTGTCTTCTCCGTCCTTCAGCCTCCTCGTCCGCATCTTGCCCGGTGTCTTCTCCTGTCTTCTTCTCGGTCCGCCAGCCTTCTCGTCCACATCTTTTTCTTCCCCGGACGCAGCGCTTGAATTTGAATTGGCCGCCGTGTTCCGCTCCTGGGACCCGCCCCCCTCTGACGCCACAAGTAAACTCCTTAGAAGGTCATGTGCGTCAGAGGGGGGCGGGGTCACAGAGCGTCACACGGCGGGGGAATTCAATTTCAAGCGCGACGTCCGGAGAAGAAAAAGCCGCCGCAGCTTCCAATTGAAGTTCCCGCCGTGTCACACTCATGTGACCCCGCCCCCCTCTGACGCACATATGCCACACGCGGACTTTCATATGAGTTTACCTGTGGCGTCAGAGGGGGGCGGGTCCCAGGAGCGGGAACACGGCGGGCTCTTCAATTTCAAGCGCAGCACCCAGAAGATCAAGAAGATGTGGACGAGAAGTACAACGGACAGAGAAGAAGATGGGAGAAGACGGCAAGACGGCAAGATGTGGACGAGAAGACAGGAAAGAAGCAGAGGAAGAAACCCGAAGGAAAGAAGAAGAAGGAACCGCGGAAAGAAGATTTTATTAAAGGAATTGTCAAAAACTGGCTACTGTCATTTTTCACACTTTTGTCACTTTTTTTTGGTTAAAATTGTAGGGTTACAATGTACCATTACCATTTCACACAGGGGGGGGCCAGGATCTGGGGGTCCCCTTTGTTAAAGGGGTCTTCCAGATTCTGATAAGCCCCCCACCCGCAGACCCCCACAACCACCGGGCAAGGGTTGTGGGGATGAGGCCCTTGTCCCCATCAACATGGGGACATCCTCCCCATGTTGAGGGCATGTGGCCTGGTGCGGTTCAGGAGAGGGGGGGCCGCACTCTGTCCCCCCCTCTTTTCTGCGGCCGGCCAGGTTAACGTGCTCGGATAAGGGTCTGGTGTGGATTTTTAGGGGGACTCCACGCCATTTTTTTTTAAATTTGGGGTGGAGTTCCCCTTAAAATCCACACCAGACCTGAAGGGCCTGGTATGGATATTTGGGGGGACCCCACGCCATTTTTTTTTTGTTTTTTACGGCGGGGTTCCCCTTAATATCCATTTCAGACCTGAAGGGCCTGGTAATTTAATTTGGGGGGACCCCCATACATTTTTTTTTTTTTTTTAGTTTTAATGAGCAATGACTATTCTTTATAGCCATGAGTACTTTAAACTTACTTTTTTTTTCACTTCAGAAATGACATCTTGTACAGGGACAGTTCTAAGCATGGGAAACATGCGTGTACCCCCCTCCCCCCCTGTATGAAATTTAAAGGAATATTTCACTTTTATTATTTCACTTTAACCACTTCCATACCGCGCCTATTCTGGCACTTCTCCTTCATGTAAAAATTATATTTTGTTCCTGGGAAATTACTCAGGACCCCCAAACATTATATATCATTTTTTAGCAGACACCCTAGGGAATAAAGTTGGCGGTCATTTTTTATTTGATTTCCAACGGTATTTGCGCAATCATTTTTCTAACGCCTTTTTTTTTTGGCCCAAAAAAAAACACGGTCCATGAATTAAAAAATAACAAAACAGTAAAGTTAGCCCAATTTTTATGGATAATGTGAAAGATGATGTTACACCGAGTAAATAGATACCAACTTGTCACACACTCATGGAATGGCGCCAAACTTCGGGACATAAAAATATCCATAGGCGATGCTTGTTTTTTTTTATACAGGTGACCAGTTCAGAGTTACAGAGGAGGTCTAGGGCTAGAATTATTGCTCTCGCTCTAACGCATGCGTCAATACCTCACATGTGTGGTTTGAATGGTGTTTACATATGTGGGGACTTACATGCATATTCGCTTCTAAATGTGAGCTTCTAGGGACAGGGGCGTTTTTTTTTTTTTTAGCTCATATTTTTCTGCTTGCACTTTTTTGTCACTTTTTTGATTTTGGATCACTTTTCTTCCTATTACAAGGAATGTAAACATCCCTTGTAATAGGACTAGTGTGTGACAGGTCCTCTTTGTGGAGAGAGGCGGGGTCAATAAGGCTGGAAAGCATGGTATTGGAAATAAAAAAAAGATCTCATGCTTTCAGCTGCAATCATGTTCGTTCAGCACAGTGGTGTAGTGTATAGCACTTTGACCTAGCAGCAAAAGGGTCGCTGGTTCGAATCCCGCCCGTAACACCATCTGCATGGAGTTTGCATGTTCTCCCTGTGCCTGCGTTGGTTTCCTCCCACACTATAAAAACATGCTATAAATCGGATCCGGTCTAAATAAGCCCTAAGTAGTATATTTAGGTTTTGTGCTGCCCTAGGCCTGACTACATTTCTGCACCTCCTAATAGAAAAATTACCCACCCCTTCCTGTCAAAGCCACACCCTGTTCTTGTATCACCCGCCCAGGAATTTTCAGGGCACACACACACACACTAGTTCTGGGGGGGGGGTTACTGGACTCCCTTAATTTGCATAGTTTTTCTCTCACTTCCTGTTTGGCTATTGGGCAGGAATTGAAGGCAAATCTCCCCAATTGGACAATAATACAAAATAAACTGACAGGGCCTATAACCCTCCCTCTATCCAAAATTAAAGAAAATAAAAAGTGTTGATTATAGTTCTAGTCAGGGGCGGACTGACCATTGAGTCACTCGGGCACTACCCGAGGGCCCCATGCCACTAGGGGGCCCCATCAGGGTTGCCAGGCTCAGTAAAACCAAAGACAGTATGTCAAATTCTGTGTTTTTTTTAGATCTGTCCCTGATATGTCCGAAACTGACATGCTTTTAATGTGAAGATCCCAAGATTTTAGCTGCCCTGCCTCTGCACTGCCTCCTGGCATGGTGGCCATCTGTAAGCCAGAGGGGCCCCATAATCTTCTATTGCCCGGGGGCCCCATGAGTTGTCAGTCCGCCCCTGGTTCTAGTTTAAGCACAAATTTCATAGAGTTTTATTGAGAGGCCTAAGTAAATATAACCATGCCAATAGGCCAGGATACAGCATTGCTAATATGTATGAATGTGTGTGTTAGGGCACCCCACAAACACCACCCAATATTAACTAAAAAATTATTAATTTGCAAATAAGTATTATCTGCTCATTTTTTGGGGATGTCTGCACCCCTGATAGTGACAACATCTGTGAGGTGTTTTCACCCTTTCTAATTCAAATTCATTCACTTCCTGTCACATAGCCAAACAGGAAGTGAGGGTAAAACCTTACTAATATCTTTTCTTGGGGACACAGATCAATCTAAATAGTTTCCCATTATGTAAATTCCACTCTAGCATTTTGCTGTGTACACCCCAAATTATTAGGGATCTTGGACTTTGGGGTCCATTTACTAAAGGCAAATCCACTTTGCACTACAAGTGCAAAGCAAGGAAGAAAACAAAACAACTTTGCTTCTACAGGATTGGATGTTAAAACCATCAGTGATTCCTCTATGATTTTCAGCAACTATGCTTGTACTTGCAGAGTGGCTTTGCCTTTACTAAACCCCAAACTAAATAATCATTTGGGGCAGGGATCCTCAAACTACGGCCCTCCAGCTGTTGTAGAACTACACATCCCATGAGGCCTTGTAATGCACTGACATTCACAGACATGACTAGGCATGATGGGAATTGTAGTTCCTGAACAACTGGAGGGCCGTAGTTTGAAGACCCATGATTTGGGGTGTACACAGCAGTGCTGGAGTGCAATTTGCTTAATGGGGACACTAGTTAGATTGACCTGTGTCCCCAAGAAAAGACACTGGTAGGGTTTTAACCTCACTTCCTGTTCAGCTGTGTGACAGGAAGTGAAGCCAATTTTAAGAAAAGGGACACAAAGCTCAACCCAAAAAAAAACACAAGCAGGGGTTCTAACACTCACTTGGCTTCCCTCAAACACCCACCATTTGAATAGGATTGCCCTGCGCTAGATTTAAGCACAGTGCTGTAAATCAGCACTTCAAGCCTGTCCGCCAATAGCAAACCCCCCCCCCCCCAACAGGCCATGTTTGCAGGTTTTCCTTCATCTTGCACATGTGCTTTAAAAGACAGTCTGGACAGCAATTCTTGATAAGAGAAATCCACAAAACATGTCCTGTCGGGGGTACTTGAGGGCTGAGGACCACTGCAGTAAAAAGAAAATACTTACCACTTTGTCTTTAAAGTCATGGAGAATAAACATGGCAAACATTTCATGATTACACACCAGGAAAGAAGCTTAGACAAAAATCACACATAATTTGTTAGGCCCAAACCTATTTCAGCTGCAGCTGTCAAAATATGTAGCATGAAAAAGTAACAAAAAACAAACTTCAAAAAAAGTAATTTTTATTGGTCAACAAAACAAGGAAAGCAAAAAAAGACAAACACACACACACACAAACAAAAATACATGTCAAAAATCAAAATAAACATAGGTTTAACGTCACAACATCTTCACAAATTTTTCATAAAATAAGGCAGCAGAGACAAATACATCAAAGTGAACATCATTTAAAAATAAACAAAAACCATTGGCAAAATAAAACAAAAACATGCAACAAACCACATTTGTGTTTGGCAACAGCATTTCTGCCTGCCTGCCCCTATGAGGGCAGCTGAGGACTGATCGATCTACGCTTTTTATAACAGTGCTAGTAATGAAGCAATTGAAATCACATGAACAAATTGCAGTCTCTAGTTTGGGTGAGCTTGTAAGTGCTTCCACCTGGTATTAACCCAACCAAGCTTCTATGACCATCCAAGTGATTTTCACCTTTTAAAAAGAAAGGATAATTTTTTTCTAAGTGTCTGAGCAGACTCAGTTCATCACACATGTAGGAACAAAGCTGCAATGGCATGAGAGCTTTTTTTTTTTTTTTTTCCCTGATCTCATGCTTTCCAGCCTGAAGGGGAGTTCGAAGTGAACACGCAAATTTAATAATCTATTTGTGGGGGAAAAAAGGTTGCCAATTTTGTTTGGGAGCCACGTCGCACGACTGCGCAATTGTCAGTTAAAGCGACGCCGTGCCGAATCACAAAAACTGGTCCGGTCATTGACCAGCAATATGGTCCGGGGCTCAAGTGGTTACAAATTACCAAAACACTAAAGTTAGCCCAATTTTTGGTGATAATGTGAAAGATGATGTTACACAGAGTAAATAGATACCTTACATGTCACGCTTTACTATTGCAAACACGCCTGAAATGGGGCCAAAATTCAGTACTTGAAAATCCCCATAGGCGACCTTTTTTTTTTTTTTTCAGGTTACCAGTTTATAGTTACAAAGAAGGTCTAGTGCTAAAAGTATTGCTCTCGCTCTAACGCACGCGTCAATACCTCACATGTGTGGTTTGAACGATGTTTATATATGTGGGCGGAACTTGCGTAAGTCCCGCCCACATATGTAAACACCGTTCAAACCACACATGTGAGGTATTGACGCGTGCGTTAGAGCGAGAGTAATACTTTTAGCACTAGACTTTCTCTGTAGCTATAAACTGGTGGGGGGCCCCGGCAGAAGACCCCCAGACCCCTGGACCATATTGCTGGTCAATGACCGGGCCAGTTTTTGTGATTCGGCACGGCGTCGCTTTAACTGACAATTGCGCAGTCATGCGACGTGGCTCCCAAACAAAATTGGCAGCCTTTTTTTCCCCACAAAGAGAGCTTTATTTTGGTGGTATTTGATCACCTCTTCGGTTTTTTATTTTTTAGAGCTATAACCAAAAATAGAGCGACAATTAAAAAAAAAAAAAAGAATAATTGTGACTTTTTGCTATAATAAATATCCCCAAAAATATATATTCTAAAAAATAAAAAAATCCCTCAGTTTAGGCCGATACATATTCTACATCTTTTTGGTTCCAAAAACTCGCAAATAGCGTTTATTGATTGGTTTTGGCAAAAGTTATAGCGTCTACAAAAAATGGCATTTTGGTTATTTTATTTTTTTAAACTAGTTATTGCGGCGATCAGCGATTTTTATCGGTACTGCGACATTATGGCGGACACATCGGACACTTTTTTGGAACCATTGGCATTTTTCTAGCGATCAATGCTATAAAAATGCATTGCTTACTATAAAAATGCCACTGGCAGGGAAGGGGTTAACACTAGGTGCGAGGGAGGGGTTAAATATGTTCCCTGGGTGTGTTCTAACTGATGGGGGGGTGGGACTGACATGGGTAAATGACAGATCGCTAATCATGAAGGGGAACTCCAGACCAAAAAAAAAGGGGGTTCCCCTCCAGGTGCATACCAGGCTCTTAGACTTGGTCTGGAACATAAGGGGTTAAACCCGCGCCGAAAACCAGCGTGGGGTCCCCCCCAAGATCCAAACCAAGCTCTTATCCCAGGCACGCAGTCTGGCCGGACAGGAATGGGGGTGGGGACGAGCGAGCGCCCCCCCCTCCTGAGCCGTACCAGACCACATGCCCTCAACATGGGGGAGTGTGTGCTGTGGGGGAGGGGGGCACTGCCCCCCCACCCCACAGCACTCTTGTCCCCATGTCGATAGGGACAAGAGCCTCTTCCCGACAACCCTGGCCGTTGGTTGTCGGGGTATGCGGGCGGGGGGCTTATCAGAATCTGAGACCCCTTTAATAAGGTGGCCCCCAGATTCCGGCCCCCCACCCTATGTGAATGAGTATGGGGTACATTGTACCCCTACCCATTCACCTGGGGAAAAAAAATGTACATAAATAAAACACCACACACATTAATAAATTGCTGTAGCCCCCCCCCGGCTGTTTTCTGCCGGGACCCCCTTCACCATGAGGCTCCTGCCTATGGGGGAGGGTCCCGGGCTTCGTCAGTTTATGCGGGGGGGTGCACCTGCCCCCCGTCTTCAGCGCCGTCTTTCGCCGGGACCCCTTCACCATTAGGCTCCTTGTTGCCTATGGGGGAGGGTCCCGGGCTTCGTCGGTTTCTACGGGGGGGTGCACCTGCCCCCCCCGTCTTCTGCGCCGTCTTTCGCCGGGACCCCCTTCACCATGAGGCTCCTTGTTGCCTATGGGGGAGGGTCCCGGGCTTCGTCGGTTTCTGCGGGGGGGTGCACCTGCCCCCCGTCTTCAGCGCCGTCTTTCACCGGGACCCCCTTCACCATGAGGCTCCTTGTTGCCTATGGGGGAGGGTCCTGGGCTTCGTCGGTTTCTGCGGGGGGGGGTGCACCTGCCCCCCCCCCGTCTTCAGCGCCGTCTTTCGCCGGGACCCCCTTCACCATGAGGCTCCTTGATGCCTATGGGGGAGGGTCCCGGGCTTCGTCGGTTTCTGCTTGGGGGTGCACCTGCCCCCCCCCGTCTTCAGCGCCTTTTTTCGCCGGGACCCCCTTCACCATGAGGCTCCTTGTTGCCTATGGGGGAGGGTCCCGGGCTTCGTCGGTTTCTGCAGGGGGGGGTGCACCTGCCCCCCCGTCTTCAGCGCCGTCTTTCGCCGGGACCCCCTTCACCATGAGGCTTCTTGTTGCCTATGGGGGATGGTCTCGGGCAAAGTCGGTTTCTGCGGGGGGGTGCACCTGCCCCCCCCCCCCGTCTTCTGCGCCGTCTTTCGCCGGGACCCCCTTCACCATGAGGCTCCTTGTTGCCTATGGGGGAGGGTCCCGGGCTTCGTCGGTTTCTGCGGGGGGGTGCACCTGCCCCCCCGTCTTCAGCGCCGTCTTTCGCCGGGACCCCCTTCACCATGAGGCTCCTTGTTGCCTATGGGGGAGGGTCCCGGGCTTCGTCGGTTTCTGCGGGGGGGGGGTGCACCTGCCCCCCCCCGTCTTCAGCGCCGTCTTTCGCCGGGACCCCCTTCACCATGAGGCTCCTTGTTGCCTATGGGGGAGGGTCCCGGGCTTCGTCGGTTTCTGCGGGGGGGGTGCACCTGCCCCCCCCCGTCTTTAGCGCCGTCTTTAGCGCCGTCCGGGCTTCTACGATGTTTTCCGCCGGGGGGCGACACCCGCGGGCTTCTGCGGTGCCTTCCGCTTCTGCCTGGCTCCTCCGCGGAGCACAGGGCTTGTCTTCTCCCTTCTATTCCATTCGATGTTGACACGACGAGGTTCGGCGCTGGAGTGCCGTGTGAGCGATGGGCATTGACTTATATAGGGCAATGCCACCATGTGACCTCAACCCATGTGACATCACATTCCCATCATGCCCAGGGAATGTGATGTCACATGGGTTGAGGTCACATGGTGGCATTGCCCTATATAAGTCGATGCCTGCCGCTCACACTGCATGTCAGCGCGGAACCTCGTTGTGTCAACATCCAATGGAAGAGAAGGAAGAAGAGAGCGGAAAGAAAGCCCTGTGCTCCCAGAGGAGACAGGCAGAAGAAGGAACAGAGAAGAAAGAAGCGGAAAGGAAGCCCTGGCTCTGCGGGGGAGCCAGGCAGAAGAGGGAGCAGAGAAAAGACCGGGGAGTTGGCGCACTCCTGGCAGAAGACAAGGAACAAGACCGGAACCCTGGCGGAAGGCACCAGAAAGATCGGGGGATAGGCGCCATCCCCCGGCAGAACTCGCCAAAGTCCGGATGCCCCCCCTAATGTAAAAGAGCTTAAATGGGGTGGGGGCCCCCGGCGGAAGGCTCCGGAGAGGACCGGGGGATGGCGCCCTCCCCCGGCAGAAATCACCTAAGCCCAGGGTACCGGCGGAAGATCGGGAAAGAAGAAACCCCCCCTTGTGAAAGAGCTAAAGAAGAAAGGGGGCGGCCCGGAGCTGATTAATAAAATATTTTATTCTGTGTTGTGTTTTTATTTTACTTTACACTTTTCCCCAGGTGAATGGGTAGAGGTACGATGTACCCCATACTCATTCACATAGGGTGGGGGGCCGGCATCTGGGGGCCTCCTTATTAAAGGGGGCTCGCAGATTCCGATAAGCCCCCGCCCGCATACCCCGACAACCAATGGCTAGGGTTGTCGGGAAGAGGCTCTTGTCCCTATCGACATGGGGACAAGAGTGCTGTGGGGTGGGGGGGCAGTGCCCCCCTCCCCCACAGCACACACTCCCCCATGTTGAGGGCATGCGGTCTGGTATGGCTCAGGAGGGGGGGCGCTCGCTCGTCCCCACCCCCATTCCTGTCCGGGCCAGACTGCGTGCTTGGGATGAGGGCTTGGTTTGGATCTGGGGGGAACGGCGCGGGTTTAACTCCTCACGTTCCGGACCAAGCCTAAGAGCCTAATGTACCCCTGGAGGGGGACCCGCGCCGATTTCAAGTTTGAAATTTGGCGCGGAGTTCCCCTTCATGGCTGAAAACAGGTTGGAGATTCCCGTGCTCCGCGTCACACAGCGCAATCACGGGTACGCCGCTTGGTATTTACCAAGATTTTCTCGGCGTACTGACAAGGCGCACGGGAAGCTCCGAAATTTCTCTCTACGCATGCCTAGTATGAAAATGAACCTCCCGAGGTTCAGGCGCACTGTGTAAGCGTACGGGGATCTGTTTTCAAAAAACACTTTCACTTTCAATTCGGCCCGCCAAACACATGTCACTTCACTTCCCCTGCATCACCCCCCTCCCTCCCCTAATAAACTCCCGCCCGAATCCCCGATATTTACATTTCAATGTGCCGTGCGCCAGGTTATAGTGGTGCACAATGCACCCTCTCCTGGGCTCACTGAGCACATTAGTAACCATTGAAATACACTGCACTAGCAGCGTATTTCAATAGTAAATGTCAAAACGGCTGTTACTCCTGCTTTTACTCCATGAGTCATGGAGTAAAGGCTTGGTAAATTAGCCCCTATGTGTGTGTGTATATGTATAAGGCTGACCGCAGGTCAGCCTGTATTTGTAGGAGGAGTCGGGAGATATTTAAACCCACCCTCCTTCCTCCTTCTGGGCGACGGTTTCTTGTGTGCTGTGCCTGTTATCGTCATTTCCGGGCGACCCGTCTGACGTCACTCCCGGGTTTCATCTGTTAGCAGGACGTGAGGCTGCAAGTGGGGACCCCGTGTCTACCTTTTTACTTACAGGATTCAGGAGTCAGCCGGGGGGGCACAGGCGGGCGGCCTCCTCCATCTGGTCTGTATCGGGCATCTTTGGGCTGGGGAGCTCCCCACTGAATGCACAGACTCTACTTCCGGGTTGTGACGTCAGAGCGTCGACAGGTGCTCCGGGAGTCGCATGTTACAGCTGCTGATGGCTGCATTGAGGGAGGTCTCTTCCCTCATGATTCAGCAAACAGGAGTCGCTTCCTCCCTCCTTACCGTTCGGGGGTTCGCTCCACTGTCTGCGGTGGCGTTTTTGCAGGGGGAGCGTGTGTTTGCTCTTGGTAGCTGGGGGCTTGGCTGAGTGGTTGTGGGGGTTCCCCAGTCGGGGGGAGGGGCAGTACGAGGTCCGCTCATTCTTGGAGTAACTTAGGGGGCGGGGGCAGAGCAAGTCATATAAGTCAAAAGAAAAAGAAAACGTTTTTTTTTTTTTTTTATATTTTTATTGAAGAATTTTTAAACACAATATACAACACATTTAGAGAAGACTAGACATAGACAGCTCAACGTCATACAACTCTCCAAGAGAGACAGCTGATACATCAGAAAGATAGCAACCTCTGCAGTGTAAACATGGTAACAGGCTGAAATCTGCAGTGACCGACATACACAAAAAAAAAGGGGGGGGGATGGGGGAAAAAGGGAAGATGTCATATCAAAAAACATGCTTTAACCAGCAGTCTCTGGTTTCTCCACCCAGACCCGCCAAATCTTATCATATTTCTGCGGGCACCCGCGGTTGGCATATGTGTCTTTGTACAGAGGAAGGCTGGTGTTCACCAGGCGTCGCCACTGCACCAGAGATGGGGGCGAGGGTTTTTTCCAATGCATGGCCACATTCTTGCGGGCGTAAAAGAGCAGCAGGCTTACTAAGGTGCGTTTAGCTGAGGTCGGGATGTCGGTTTGCCACCTGGCTCGCAGCCCGTCAAGGGAAGGAGGGACACAAAGAGTAGGTAGAAGTATAAGTGCGAGGTGGGCTTTACGCCACAATAAAATCTAAGCGTCCTCTCCAACTCCGACTGGGCCACAATACAGGAGGACAAAGGAAACTGTGCCGAAAAAGCGTGTGATAGTTGGAGGTACCTAAAATGATAGTGAGTGGGCAGATTAGACTCGGACGAAAGCTCGGTGAAGGGCCTCAGCGCGTTCTGCGAAACAATATGGGAGACTAATTTCACGCCGTACTTCGACCACGCAAAGGGATCTATCAGTCTGTAGAGATGATCTAAGGTAGGGTTTTTCCAGATCGGGGCGTTGGGTGAGATTTCAGTGGGCTTACATTTTTCAATGGCCAGGCCGGTTCGCCACGCCCGCAGGCTGGTAAGCATAGAGGGGGTCAGAAAGTATGGCGCGCGGGGGCCCCGAAACAGCAAAAACTGAAGGGCCTCCAACGAGCCAATCACCGAGGCCTCAAGAGCAGTGGAGGTGTTTGTACCATCCGGCCGCAGCCACCAGGCCGCCGTTACCAGCTGGGCGGCGAGGTAGTACTTGTAGCAGTCTGGAAAGGCCATCCCACCCTGCGTTCGCGGCCTCATTAAGGTAGATAGTTTATACCTCGGCGGAGAGGACCCCCAGATAAAGGAGGAAAAAAGTCGATTTAGTTTAGTAAAAAAGGACCTAGGCACCCACTGCGGCGAATGTCGGAAGAGATAAAGAAGTTTGGGAACTATTTTCATTTTAAGAAGATTCACCCTCCCCCATACCGACAGAGGGAGGTTGCCCCACGCCTTAAATTTGGATTGGGCGTCTACCAAAACCGGGGAGAGATTAAGGGGGATAAAGTCAGAGGCCGAGGTAGAAACACGTACTCCCAAATATTTAAATGTGTCCACCTAGCAAAGGGGGTTATCAGGGGAGGTAGATCTGGCCGCCTGGTCTATCGGGAACAGGAGAGATTTGGACCAGTTCACTCTGAGTCCAGTGACCGGGGCGAATGTGTCCAGAACAGACAGTGCACCCTGCAGGGAGGGGCCTGCATCGTTTAGGAAAAGCAACATGTCGTCAGCGTATAAGGCCACCCTCTCCTCTAGCAGACCCACCCTGAGCCCCTTAATGTGGAGAGATGTACGAAGAGCCTCCGCCACTGGTTCGATGGCAAGGGCAAATAGGGCCAGGGAAAGGGGGCAGCCTTGCCTAGTGCCACGAGAAAGTTGAAAGGGTACTGTAGATTACCTGTAGCCAAGTTCTGAAAAGTAAGGGAAATCCCATCCGGCGCAAAGTCTCCCATAGGAAAGGCCACTCGACCGTGTCAAAGGCCTTTTCCACATCTAGCGAGGCCACAGTCCTCGTTCCGGTATTAATGTGTCGGGTATGAATGTTAGTGAAAAGCCTCCTAAGATTAACGTCCGTAGACCTCCTGGGCATGAACCCCCTGTCTGGTCAGAGTCTATTACCGTAGGCAACATGGGGTATAACCGCAGGGCTAGTAGCTTGGTAAGTACTTTAAAGTCAGTGTTCAGTAGTGCAATATGGCGGTAGGAGGCACAGACCTCCTGGGCATGAACCCCTGTCTGGTCAGAGTCTATTACCGTAGGCAACATGGGGTATAACCGCAGGGCTAGTAGCTTGGTAAGTACTTTAAAGTCAGTGTTCAGTAGTGCAATAGGGCGGTAGGAGGCACAGGAAGTAGGGTCCTTAGGAGGTTTGTATATCAATGTCAAGTGGGCATGGTACATAGAAGCGGGGAGGCTGCCCTCAGCCAGACACGTAGTGTAGAGCTGTGCCAACATGGGGGCCAGGAGGCCCACATGGGCTTTATAGAAATCCAGTGGGAGCCCATCCGGTCCGGGTGCTTTGCCCGGTGGAAAGGACTGGATGGCATTCTGAACCTCAAGGGCTGTGAATGGTCGTACTAGGGCCTCCCTCTCCTGGTCGGAGAGCCAGCCCAACGCCAAAGGATCAAGCAGGTCATTTAACGTCTCGGGCCGGAAGTCCGCGGGTAATCCAGAGGAGTAGAGAGTTCGTAGACCTCCTGGGCATGAACCCCTGTCTGGTCAGAGTCTATTACCGTAGGCAACATGGGGTATAACCGCAGGGCTAGTAGCTTGGTAAGTACTTTAAAGTCAGTGTTCAGTAGTGCAATAGGGCGGTAGGAGGCGTAGACCTCCTGGGCATGAACCCCTGTCTGGTCAGAGTCTATTACCGTAGGCAACATGGGGTATAACCGCAGGGCTAGTAGCTTGGTAAGTACTTTAAAGTCAGTGTTCAGTAGTGCAATAGGGCGGTAGGAGGCACAGGAAGTAGGGTCCTTAGGAGGTTTGTATATCAATGTCAAGTGGGCATGGTACATAGAAGCGGGGAGGCTGCCCTCAGCCAGACACGTAGTGTAGAGCTGTGCCAACATGGGGGCCAGGAGGCCCACATGGGCTTTATAGAAATCCAGTGGGAGCCCATCCGGTCCGGGTGCTTTGCCCGGTGGAAAGGACTGGATGGCATTCTGAACCTCAAGGGCTGTGAATGGTCGTACTAGGGCCTCCCTCTCCTGGTCGGAGAGCCAGCCCAACGCCAAAGGATCAAGCAGGTCATTTAACGTCTCGGGCCGGAAGTCCGCGGGTAATCCAGAAGAGTAGAGAGTCCTGTAGAAGTCATTAAAGGTCTGTAGTATATCTCGAGGGGAGGACACAGTCCCCCCTCCCGGGGTCTGGAGGAGAGATATGGTCGTGAGAGGCTGATCGTGTTGGGCCATCATGGCCAGGAACCGGCCATTCCGGTCACCCTGTTCAAAGGCCCTCTGTCTGCCCTTATGAATTTCCAGACGCGTCGTCTCAGCTATGTGCAGGTGTAAGTCACGCTGGGCCGCCATCATCAGATCAAAATGGTCCGAAGAGGGGTCAGCATTATATGTGGCAGTGCGTTCTGTGGCCAATTGCTCCAAGTCGCCCAGTTGCGCCGAATGTTGTTTTTTGACACTAGCTATAGAGGAGATGTACTGCCCCCTTGTATATGCCTTAAAGGTGTCCCAAACTACGTCCGGGGAGGCCGTACCAACATTCTGCGGAATTTAGTCAGTAGGGGGGTACAGTAGCAGCCACGTCAGGATGATTTACCCATTACGCGCCCAGCCTCCAAAGTGCGGCACAGCGCGAGGCCGGTGAGCGGAGCACCACCAACAGCGGGCTATGATCCGACAGACCGATGGGAAGATAGTCCGCCTCCAACACGTCCGCTAACAGTGCGGGGTTGGAGAAGGCCAGATCTATCCGGGACGCGGTCTTGTAGGAAGCTGAATAGCAGGAATAGGCACGCACGTCGGGGTGCTTCCACCTCCAGAACTCCTCCAGGCCCACCGCCTCAGCCCAGGCCAATAAGTCTGAGCATCGGGACTTCGGCGGGGTAGGTCTGTCTAGCTCTTGGGATAAGATGGCATTAAAATCCCCCATCACTATAACTTTCCCAGGGCAGAAGGGCGCAATCCTGTCCAAAACATTATACAATAGGGCTGAGGAGAAGGGAGGGGGAATGTACAGATTGACAACAATGTATCTCTGCGACCACAGTGTAAAAACAAGTATCACATATTTACCCAGGGGGTCCGTACGGACTTCTTCAATTACACAGGGAAAATTCTTATGAACAAGGATTGTCACCCCCCTGGCATATGTGGAATACGTAGCATGTATCGCTCGCTGAACCCAGGGCTTTTTTAAGGTCAGGATCTTGCTGCCCATGAGGTGAGTCTCCTGGAGTAGGATGAACTGTACAGGGCGGGACTTCAAATATTGGAAAAGGGTGGCACGTTTAAACTTGGAATTAAGACCCCTGACATTCCAGGAGAGGATAGAAAATGAGTCAGGCGGGCGGTCAGCCATCAGGCAGAGGGGGTGAAGAGAAGACAGGATACCAATATAAGAGCATCTCGAGACACCCCAGGAACAGCAAGACCCAGAGTACACTGCATGTCATGTAAACAAAACTTGCGCAGATCACCATCCTTATAGAGTAAAAGACATTGAGCATAACATACAATAAACACAAAAAATAACAAATTTCCCAGGCACCGGGTGCCTATCCGACTATGTCCCACCCCTCCAGCAACTGCCTGAGGGGTGGGAATAGTTTTTCCCCGAAAAAAACAGTCAACAATAGAAGGTGTAAATGAGCCCCTAAACTGGGGGCCCTACACGGTATTCGCGAGGCTGTCCTCTCACGGCGAGGGCCTGCGGTCAATGTTCATGCCCAGGGAGCCCAAATGGGACAGGGCGCAAAAATAGGACAAAAAATAAAATAAAATAAATCAGGAAAGAACAAAAGAACAGGGGGGGGGGGGTAGCAGCTCCTGCGCGTCACAGTTCCTGGAAGTCAAAGTGATGCGCCTCCATGTCCGCGCGCTGAGCAACCAGACTCTAAGCAGTAGTAGAGGCAGATTCCAGGCCTGGGCAGGGCATAGAGGCCAAAGCGCGGTGAGGGAACAAACCAGCAAAATGGGAAAGAGAAAATAAAATAAATTAAATAAATAAAAGAGGAGGGGGAACCGGATCTCAGTCCACAATGTAGAGAGAAAAATTCTTGGGGGACACATGCACATTCACCTCCCCGCAGCGGCAGGATCAGAGACCAAGGGCAACATCAGCCATTATAAAAAACGGATGGTAGTGGTACGGTTAAATAAAGGAAAAAGTACAGAAATATTCAGCACCAGCAAAAAAAAAAAGGGGAATTGATCTCCATCAAGATCCAAGAGGCCATACCCTGTCATCAAAATAAAACAAAAAACCCACCAAAGCGGGAAGGAGAGGAAAGGGTGGCCCAGGGAAAGGATCAGAAAAACTAGCCGCAATACTTGCCACGAGGTATGCTTCATCAGCGGGCCTCCAGCCATGACATAGCCGCCTCCGGATCGGTGAAGAAGCGCGTGCGGTCCCCATCTATCACCCGCAGCTTGCTGGGGTACAGCAGGTTGAATTTGAGGCCTTGGTCTCGCAGACACCTTCTCACCTCGGTGAAGGAGCGGCGTTGGCGTTGCACCTCGGGAGAATAATCTGGGAACAGCATGATCCTGGCTCCCTCAAACATCAGATCCCTCTTTTCTCTGGCAGCCGCCAGGATACGATCCCTGTCACGGTAGTTTAGTAGGCGAAGCAGGAAAGGCCGCGGAGGGGCCCCCGGGACTGGAGGCTTAGGGGGAACCCTGTGTGCCCGTTCGACCACAAACGTAGGTGGCATAGCTGGTAGGCCCAATAGGGAGATGAGAAAAGTTTCAGTAAACTCAGCAGGCTTGGGGCCTTCCGCCCGCTCCGGGAGGCCCAGGATCCTGATGTTGTTTCTCCTGAGCCTATTCTCGGTGTCGATGGATTTCTCCTGCAGGGCTCTAACCTGTACCTGTAGGGCATGAAGGTCCCTGGAGTCAACCCTGGTAGAGTCTTCAAGCTGCGAGATGCGGCCCTCCGCCTCGACGAACCGGGCCCTAAATTTGTCCATGTCATGCCTAATAAGGCTCACATGCGCCACAAGGTGGTCTATCTTCACCATCACGGAGTCCCGGCCCTCCTTGATAGCTGCCAGGAGTTCAGCATGAGAGGCGGCTTGGGATGCCGACGGATTAGGTAGGGCTGGAAAGTCAATTGACATCTCTAGAGCTGGGAGCCTCGTGGGCAAGATGGCCGTCGCGGCCCGGGCTCCAGGCGTCGAGGACGAACGGAGCTTGCCCGGCGACAGCGGAGGGGCTCTCGGGGTACCGGGTGCCTTCTTTCGCCCCAGGGTGCCTGCCAAACGGATGCTGGTTGTAGGAATCTGCGCTGAAAGTTAGTCAGGATGAGGGCAAGAGCGGAGCTCAGCTAACGCACGTCTGCTCCCTTTCACATCCCGGCCACGCCCCAAAGAAAACACTTTTTAGCAGGTTCATCATACCGTATTTTTTCCTAGTGTCTTTAGGAGAGTGAACATGTTTTTGCAGGTCTGCTGTTCTTTGTTTGGAATATTTTCTACTAACAGCTGCTGTTAGATTTATGATAGATATGTTAAATCCTGCAAGTCTCTCCAGCCTGTACATACACCCCATACTTCACGTTCAGCTCTGTTATGCACTACTGTCCATGTGTCATCTGTCATGCATCTCCCCCAGTGTCAGGATTCTGGTTGCTTTTATGTTTCTCTTGCATCCACATTTCCCATTGCGGTTACGTTTCTCATGGTACCATGGTCTCATGCGACCACGTTTCTCATGCGACCACGTTTCTCGGGCGGTCACGTTTCTCATGCGATCACGTTTCTCATGCGATCACATTTCTCATGCATTCACGTCTCTCGGGCGGTCACGTTTCTCGGGCGGTCACGTTTCGTCACGTTTCTCGGGCGGTCACGTTTCTCATGCGAATCATGTCCTCGTATGTTTACGGCTCTCATGCGAGTCATGTCCTCATGCGATTACGTTTCTCATGCAACTACGTTTCACAGGGTAGTTCTCATTCGATTACGTTTCTCGTGGTAGTTTTTCATGCGATTACATTTCTCATGCGTTCACGTTTCTCATGGTAGTTTCCCATGTGATTACGTTTCGCCTGGTAGTTCCCATGCGATTACATTCTCATGGTAGTTGCTCATGCGATTACCATTTTTTTTTATTTACAAACTTTTTTATTTGGTACAAAATGGTGGTACAAAAAATGGACAATAGTAAACTATACAAATCTTATGTAACATTAATAAAACATAGTTCTAAAGAGTAGAGAATTAAGATGAGGGTCAAAAAGTATATAAATATATACTATATATATATAAAACCATAAGTGTTATGCAATTTACATTTCATGCTATTTATGTTCTCATGTTTTTTGTTTGTTTTTTTCCGTTTCTAATGCAATTTTACGTTTCTACTTTCTTTTTACGTTACGTTTCTCACGCTTTTCATGTTCTCAGGTGTTTACGTTTCTCATACAGGTTTCAGTCGTGATGCTATTACGTTTCTCACGTTCTCATGCGGTTACGCTTTTCATACGATTTCTCATGGTATTTTTATGTTCTCAGGTGTTTATGTATCTCATGGTTTTGTTTCCCATGCTATTTATGTTCTCGGGTGGGTACGTTTAATGCAACTTACGTTTTCTCATGCAGGTTTCATTCGGGATGTTTTCTAGTTGGTAGCATTGGTATGTTAACTTTAGATTCATGGCGTTTCACCGCTGGGGGGGGGGGGGTCACCCATCACGTCTATGGGTGCTTACGGATTGAGATGATCGTTTTTAATTGGCTTGTACGGTGGCAAGTCTCCTCATCCATTTCTCTTACGTTTCATGCATCTTGACATTTCGTTTCTCATACAATGACCGGACACGTCTTCAGGTTCATCAGGCCTGAGTGTACGTTTTTAATTTGCCTGCTACGCCTCAGGTTGCTCGGCCTTCGCAATTCATGGGATTGTGACATCATCAGTCCAGCTGCACTAGTCCTACACTTACCTACATTTTATTTTCATAGTTTGTGCATACAGGTCACGTTCATATCCTCATGTTAGTTCCTGGCCGAATACCGATACTTTTTTTTAAATGTGTCCCCAAATGCAGCCATGTCCCCCCATATGCAGCCATGTCCCCCCCATATGCAGCCATGTCCCCCCACAGATGCCACCATGTCCCCCCACAGATGCCGCCATGTCCCCCCATATGCAGCCATGTCCCCCCATATATGCAGCCATGTCCCCACACATATGCAGCCATGTCCCCCCACAGATGCCGCCATTTCCCCCCACAGATGCCGCCATGTCCCCCCACAGATGCCGCCATTTCCCCCCACAGATGCCGCCATGTCCCCCCACAGATGCCGCCATGTCCCCCCACAAATGCAGCCATGTTCCCCCATATGCAGCCATGTCCCCCCTTATATGCAGCCATGTCCCCCCATATAAGCAGCCATGTCCCCCCATATATGCAGCCATGTCCCCCCATATAAGCAGCCATGTCCCCCCATATAAGCAGCCATGTACCCTCATAAGCAGCCATGTCCCCCCATAAGCAGCCATGTCCCCCCCCTTACCTGCATGATGCCGCGCCGCTAATACGAGCGGGGAACATTACGCTTTCATTTGAATAGCTGTAATGATTCGCACCGCGTATAGACAATCCCCCTTGCTCGGGATTGGACAGATCACCCGAGAGCAAGGGGGAGTGTCTATATGCGGCGCGGCGAGAACATTACAGCTATTCAAATGAAAGCTGTAATGTTCCCCGCTCGTATTAACCAGGCGGCCGGCGGGATGCAGTGTTGCGGCAGCGACGGCGGGGGGGGGGGGGGGGGTTGGGTTCGACTGAGTATTCTATTTAGGCATCTGCGGTATTTGCGGGAGTATGAGTACTCCCGCAAATACTCGGTATCGGTCCCGATACCGATACTAGTATCGGTATCGGGACAACCCTACCTGTCACGTTTACAGGTAATGTCGGATTGAGATGTACGTTTTTAATTGGCTTGTACGGTGGCAAGTCTCCTCATCCGTTTCTCATACGATTCATGCATCTTGACATTTCATTTCTCAATGACCTGACACGTCTTCAGGCCTGAGTGTACGTTTTTAATTTGCCTGCTACGCCTCAGGTTGCTCGGCCTTTGCAATTCATGGGATTGTCTCATTGTCAGTCCAGCTGCACTAGTCCTACACTTACCTACATTTTCATAGTCTGGGCACATGTCACATTCATATCCTCAAGTTAGTTCATGGCCACTCTCCACTGCTGGGTACCTGTCACGGTTAAGGGTACTGTCGGATTGAGATGTTTCCTTTCTAATTGGCTTGTGCAGTGGTAAGTCCCCTCATCCGCTTCTCACGGATTTCATTACGTTTTCGTACGTCATGTTATCTTCCTACTTACATCACTTGCCTGACACGTCTTCAGGTTCAAAGGCTTGAGTGTTAAGTTTTTAATTGGCCTGATTTGCCTCAGGTTGCTCAGCCTCGCTAGTTTCTTGAGACTGACACGTTTTCAGTCTTGTGTTACGTATTCGTTCCTGCTCTCCGTCACTGAGTGTGTCAATCACGGACACCCGCGTAGGTAGGGGTTAGGAAAGGTAGGGATTTTCCTTTTCCTAAGGTAAGTTGGGGCTTGTTGGTCATGTTTTGTTTTTAACGATGTTGTTTGCAGAATTCATGTCACGGGCAGAAAATCGAAGATTTTGCCGCCATCCGTCCTTCTCCGGTTACGGGTTTCTATACATGGTGGAAAGCCCTCCTTGAACCTCCCGATACGGCCTTCTCTTTTGTTACAGACGAAGCTTGATCTCAAGTCCTTTTCAATTCAGCTAAGTAGCTCTTGACTCTGCCTGGGATATCTTCCAGGCGTTTCTATCTCAGTATCCTGGGTTCTTTTCTCACAAACATTCTGTACCTACTTGCGGTTTGGTTCTTTTGCCACTTTTAAGCTCAACAGGTTTTTCAAGCTGGTGCCCAGTACAGTCTGGGCACCAGACTTTCGCAGATGTACTCAGAGATAGGCCACCCTCCTTTCCCTAGCACTCCCTTCCCTTCTAGCACAGGGCATGGCACGCAGCAATTCCTTGCTGCCTAGCTAGGGTAGCACTTCAATATTCACTCCGGGCCATGCTTTTAGTACAGGTGCAGTTCTGCTGCTTTTCATCGAGGGGTCTGTATTTTCGTTGTTGAGAAGTTAGATTGGCGGTAGTCAGCTGTCTTTTCCAGACATATCCCAGTTCCACATGTCTGTCACAGGCATTCTTGCGTTGGGGGCTTGTGGTTACATACGGTTACTTTCATTTCAATCTCTTTGCTAGCTCATCCTACTGTTTATTTTTGGCCCCTTTTAGGCATACCGACCACGTGACCCCGGCACACCTCAGGTCAATTTCCCCGTTTCCCCTCAGACCTTTCCTTAGCACGATTACCTGAGACTCTGAGTACAAGTGTAAGGCTGACCGCAGTTCAGCCTGTATTTGTAGGAGGAGTCGGGAGGTATTTAAACCCACCCTCCTTCCTCGCGACGGTTTCTTGTGTCCCACCCATCCCATTTTTTCTTACTATTTCTTCTTTCACTTCTACTTGGGTATGCCCCCTTTTATGCATACCGACCACGTGACCCCGGCACACCTCAGGTCAATTTCCCTGTTTCCCCTCAGACCTTTCCCTAGCACGATTACCTGAGACCCTGAGTACAAATATATATGTGTGTATATATATATATATATATATATATGTGTGTGTGTGTATATATATAATATATATATATATATATATATATATATATATATATATATATATATATACATATACACACACACACACAAAGTATATATATCACACACACACATATATAGCAAAATGAAGGTACAGTATATATCTCTAGAATGCATCTCCCATCACTTACATGTATAAATATTGTCCCCATTTCTTTTTTCTTGTTCCTTTTATTGGGATGAGGGATGATTTCTGTGCCTACAATCTCCTAATATGTAAATCCAGCTCTGTGGGGAAATTCATTAAACAGGATTATAGCAGAGACTGCAATCAGAATCAATACAGCCTGTTGGGAGGAACCAGAGGGGTGAACTTTCACCTCTCACCTCCTGTTCCTGGTAGGGCCTAGTCTGTGGAGTGTGGAAGGCTGGAACCATGCTGGAGAGAACTCTCTGTATCGGGTAAGTGTCTTTTATCAAATAACATTAGAATTGTGAAAGGTTGGTGTATGAGTTAAGTTTTATTTGTCTATTCCCTGATAAATAGTTCTCATTCTGTATCTTCCCAGTTACCATACAGCATGTGCACAGTGCTAAAAGGAAGATATATATATAGCTCCTCTTCCACAACATGTCACCATGCTGCACAGTGGAGAGCTGGCAGCCTTATGCCCCGTACACACGATGAGAATATCGTACGAAAAATGCCGCATTCGGAAAGATCTTTCGATAATCTAATCATTAGTACACGTCCGTCGTATCCGATTTAGGCTGGTCGTACGCAATTTGTAGAAGGAACAAGATTGAAAATTTTCCTCGGATGTGAACACAACGAACGATAAACGTATCAATGGTACGGTATCGTACGAAAAAAAAAATCGGGAGTAGAAGTGCGCATGATCGGGAAACGAAAGAACGACCCGGAAACAAACCCACATAAAGTAAACAAACAATTGCTGTTCTATTATTAATGGAAATAGAGACATGTTGTGAAGACAGTGTTGCACACTGTGCAGGAGATTGTGGGCATTATTCATAGGTGTAGTAGGTGATGTTATGTGTACTCCTGATGTTGTATATCACATAACATAGTGCGTTTTGAATTCTGCAGTACAGATGTGACATGAACATTGTGCAAGCATAAACTTGGTGCACAGCCAAAATCTAGTACACAAAACAACATTTTCAATCCTATTGTTATTTGTCAATTGTCACTCTTGTTCCTCTAAACATAAATACTCCCCTGTCTACATCTGCAGGATTGTGGGACTTTTAATATAATGTGACACTTTGACATATGGTGACTGACAGGCGGCTGCCACTGATAGGCACTAATAGATGGTCCTGATAGGTGGCACTCATGGGCACTGATAGATGGCACAGATTGCACTGATAGATGGCACTCTTGGGCACTGTTTGGTGGCTGTCACTG
The DNA here is from genome assembly GCF_905171775.1 of Rana temporaria. Classification (NCBI taxonomy): domain Eukaryota; kingdom Metazoa; phylum Chordata; class Amphibia; order Anura; family Ranidae; genus Rana; species Rana temporaria. Next base: position 371,818,525 of record NC_053489.1, read on the forward strand.
AAATGCCGAAAACAATTAAACGAGGAAAGGATTAGACATACTATGCAGCGACGCCCATTATGGTACACCCTGCACTTGGCAGGCATCAGTAGACATCTTGTTATACCCAGGCCAAAGTATATGGGCTGTGTGTGAAAAGATGTCCGCCGTTTGCTTGCTGCAGCTTGCTGCAGCCGAGTGCAGGGTATACCAAGATGGGCGTAGGAATGTTCAGCCGCTGACTTTGAACGCATTTGACAGTACCAATCGTGATGCCTCATACACCTCATACACCCCTGACAGTTTACCCTGTTCCCCTGCAAGCGAGGACTCGCCCTTTGTCCGCCTACTCAGCACAATGACTCCACCTTCCACTCTGTCCACCGACTCCGCCCATCCTCTCTGCCCACTGACTCCACTCGCCCACTCCTCCTTTACACTGGCCGGTGACCAGGTATGGGATAAAGCTCCGTGAGCACAGTGTGAGTAAAAGTACTTGTGCAAAAACTATTTATAAGGTCCCGATACCAATACTATTATTGTTATTGTGACAACCCTAGTCCTAATGGTCAAATTATCGATTGAGTGATCCCTTTTATAGGGAGACTCGATCGATGACGTCAGTACTACAGCCACACCCCCCTACAGTTGTAAACACATAGGTGTACTCCTACAGCGCCCCCTGTGGTTAACTCACAAACTGCAACTGTCATTTTCACAATAAACAATGCAATTTTAAATGAATACGTATCGGCCTAAACTGAGGGGAAAAAAATGTTATATATGTTTTCGGGGGGATATTTCTCATAGCAAAAATTAAAAAAAACAAAACATCTTTTTCTAAATTGTAGCTCTATTTTTGTTTATAGCACAAAAATGAACAAACCAAGAGGTGATCAAATACCAGCAAAATAAAGCTCTATTTGTGGGGTAAAAAAGGACGCCAATTTTATTTGGGAGCCACGTCACACGACCGCGCAATTGTCTGTTAAAGCAACGCAGTGCCGAATCGAAAAACAATTGCCAGGGCATTTATTGGCAAAATGGTCTGGGGCTTGAGTAGTTAATATCCCAAAATCATATAATTCTATATTAAGCACTCCAACAAACAAGTGAAATAATATAATTTTATTCATATTTTAACATTTATGCTTATTTTTTAATAATGTCAGGTGGTATGTAGAAGTGATAAATCGATTATTGAAATATAAAACAACTAGCATATGCAAAAAATGCCACACTATAAACCCCAAAAATTACAAAAAAATAATATATGAAAGCAAGATTGAAAACCACCAAAAAAAGAAAAACAGTCTTATAACTGTGTCACATTGTAGTCATGTGACCACTGGGAATATGGCATATCCCCGGATGACAGCTGTGAAGCTGGCCTTTCCCCAGCTGAGTAATGAGAAGCTGGCCTTTCCGCAGCCGAATAGTGTGAAACTGGCCTTTCACCTCCATAGTAATGGGAAGATGGCCTTTCCCCAGGGGGATAATGTGGTGTGGCTCGAGCCCACGTGCATGGTTGGGGGATTGGAGAAACTGAAGGTGTAGGTAGAAATGGTTGTTCTTCCTCCAAACGCGTTCTCTCTGTTAAACGCCCATTTACACCTCTGTGTAAGACCTGTAGCAGTAACGATTCGGCCAACTGTTTCTGCTCAGTGTTCATTTGTTTCAACTTATTTGACACGACAATGGCAAACCCATCATAGTCATCCGGTTTTCGGTTTAAGGCAGCAGCTGCTTGTGCTAAAAATTCGGATGTTCCATCAGAATTTTTTCTTTTCTTTGGCCTTGGTTCCGGTCTCGAACCAGCTGAAAAGCTTGCAGTGCTTGCTTCCAAGTTTTCCTGGATGGTATAAAAAAAATATTATTTAATATTATTGTGCACTCCTATATGACCTTGTAACATACATCAATAACCATATGTAGTTACCTGTGTCAAGTCCTCTCCGGAGGTTTCTAGATCCATATTCATAACATCGGATCCTGGTGAAGTCACAGAGGAAGATGGCAGAGTACTCACAGAAGCTCTTGCATCGACTTCTTCAGTGAGGAACAGCAAACTGTGATAATACCATAAACGTGGTTCATACACCTCATCCGTTCCTGCCCCTGACTTTTGTGAAGTGCGAATTTTATTGAGTTCTTTCTTAAAGACAGTTCGCAGGTTTGCAATTTTCTTACAAACATAATCCCTGGTAGGATTGGGACAGACTTCTTTGCATAATTCTATTAATTTGTCCAAAGCCTCCTGTCTCTTATTTCTGTTATAATACTCCTTTGATTTGACCATCCATAGGCATGGTAGATCTCTATACATGTCGATAAATTTTTCCAGAAAATCCGGCCTTGTAAATTTGTCAGCCATACCTGTTAAAAACAAAAAAATTGATCAGCTTTTAACAACAAACTTAAAATTATTAAACTACCACTACCACAATTTCATGATTTTTGAAGAATTCTATTAATCCTTAATTTATTATAAATAGGCTCCCATCGAGATATTTTTCTATATCTATATATATATATATATATATATATATATATATATTTAGGTTGCTTGAAAAAAATTGGCGCTGTATATTTACGTGTATACACACTTCTAAGTACACTATATATATATATATATATATATATATATATATATATATATATATATATATATATATATATATATATATATATATTCAGATACAGATATATCATAAAAATAATTATCTTTGATAGAAAGCCATGTATCACCAAATCGTTCTGTTCTAGAGATAACATTAGAAAAGCTAAATAATTGTAAAACCAGGGAACTTACCTATTATTTGATAAGATCGTTGGTAATGAAAGTTCGCTGATCCACTTCTGATAGATCTTAACGGCTGTGTCTAATCAGAATGATCCCTGTTTGCACCGATCACGAATTCTCAGAAAGAACGTTCTCAAAGGAAGACACTGTCCGTGTGCTCGTTGCTCCGCCCCTGATTCGCGCACCAGTTAACACGTCATCGAGAAGCGCCAACTGCGACATCACCCAACGAAGAAACACGAGGCAGCATGGCGGACGATGGTGGAAAGAAGAGTGCACAGAAAACGAACAAAAATCGCCAGAGGCTATTACAGATGGACACAGAAGAGCAGAGTCCAGCAGGAAAGAAAGCAAGTGCCATGTCAAGAGCAGAGATGGTAGATATGGTGTTCATGCTGGAGAAATATGATTACGATGGGAAGAGGAAAACCTATGAAAGGCCTAACACCAGGAAGGATATAATTTTAGAGGACATTATTGCTTTTCTGCTAAAAAAACATAATGTACAGTAGGTGAACCCGATTTTGTGTCAATCTCGCTCTCTTTCTCAGCGAGATTGAGCACCTACGAGCCCCATCGCGGGAGCCAGCGCCGAGCTGGCTTGCCGCGATGGATACAGAGCCGTCATAGAAGCGACGGGAGATCCGACTTGGATTCCCGCCAATTCTACACGTGTGCGGCGTTTGTTATGAATCCTGAAGGGGAAGTCCCCGCCGGATTTTAAATAAAAATCCGGCATGGGTCCCCCCTCAGGAGCATACCGGGCCCTTAGGTCTGTTATGGGTTGTAAGGAGAGCCCCCCTACGCCGGAAAAAACGGCGTAGGGGGTCCCCCTACAATCCATACCAGACCCGTATCCAAAGCACGCTACCCGGCCAGCCAGGAAGGGAGTGGGGACGAGCGAGCGCCCCCCCCCCTCCTGAGCCGTACCAGGCTGCATGCCCTCAACATGGGGGGGTTGGGTGCTCTGGGGCAGGGGGGCGCACTGCGGCCCCCCCCACCTCAGAGCACCCTGTCCCCATGTTGATGAGGACAGGGCCCCTTCCCGACAACCCTGGCCGTTGGTTGTCGGGGTATGCGGGCGGGAGGCTTATCGGAATCTGGGAGCCCCCTTTAATAAGGGGGCCCCCAGATACCGGCCCCCCACCCTAAGTGAATGAGTATGGGGTACATCGTACCCCTACCCATTCACCTGCAAGAAAAGTGGTAAAAACACAAATAAACCACACAGTGTATTAAAATATTTTATTTTTCTGCTCCGGAGGCCGCCCCCTGTCTTCTTTATTAGCTCTTTTACCAGGGGGGGCTTCTTCTTTGACGTCTTCGGGTGGGTGGGGGCCGCCGTCTGGTTCTCTTCCACCGCCGGGGGGGGTGGCTTTTAAAAAAGCCCCCACCCCCCCGGCGGGTTTCCTCCGGCGTCTTCGGCGGGGCTCTTCTTCTTCCGCTATCCCGACGGGTCTTCTCAACTCTCCGGGGTTCTCCTTCTGTCTTCGCCGCTCTCCGTTGTTGACTCGGCGCACCCCGGTTCTTCGTCTCGCTGTCCGGTGTCTTCTTCCGTGATGTACGTCTTCTCCTTCCGTGCTGTGATGAGTTCTTCTTCCGTGCTGTGACGTCATGTTCTTCACTTCTCTCCTTCTCCCGATGTTGCCACGCCGGTCCTCCTCGCTGAAATGACGGATGCGCGCCTTGCATCGGACCTATATAGGCCTCACAGTCCCATCATGCTCTGTACCTACCCATGTGATACCTACCACGTGGGTAGGTATCACATGGGTAGGTACAGAGCATGATGGGACTGTGAGGCCTATATAGGTCCGATGCAAGGCGCGCATCCGTCATTTCAGCGAGGAGGACCGGCGTGGCAACATCGGGAGAAGGAGAGAAGTGAAGAACATGACGTCACAGCACGGAAGAAGAACTCATCACAGCACGGAAGGAGAAGACGTACATCACGGAAGAAGACACCGGACAGCGAGACGAAGAACCGGGGTGCGCCGAGTCAACAACGGAGAGCGGCGAAGACAGAAGGAGAACCCCGGAGAGTTGAGAAGACCCGTCGGGATAGCGGAAGAAGAAGAGCCCCGCCGAAGACGCCGGAGGAAACCCGCCGGGGGGGTGGGGGCTTTTTTAAAAGCCACCCCCCCCCGGCGGTGGAAGAGAACCAGACGGCGGCCCCCACCCACCCGAAGACGTCAAAGAAGAAGCCCCCCCTGGTAAAAGAGCTAATAAAGAAGACAGGGGGCGGCCTCCGGAGCAGAAAAATAAAATATTTTAATACACTGTGTGGTTTATTTGTGTTTTTACCACTTTTCTTGCAGGTGAATGGGTAGGGGTACGATGTACCCCATACTCATTCACTTAGGGTGGGGGGCCGGTATCTGGGGGCCCCCTTATTAAAGGGGGCTCCCAGATTCCGATAAGCCTCCCGCCCGCATACCCCCGACAACCAACGGCCAGGGTTGTCGGGAAGGGGCCCTGTCCTCATCAACATGGGGACAGGGTGCTCTGAGGTGGGGGGGGCCGCAGTGCGCCCCCCTGCCCCAGAGCACCCAACCCCCCCATGTTGAGGGCATGCAGCCTGGTACGGCTCAGGAGGGGGGGGGGCGCTCGCTCGTCCCCACTCCCTTCCTGGCTGGCCGGGTAGCGTGCTTTGGATACGGGTCTGGTATGGATTGTAGGGGGACCCCCTACGCCGTTTTTTTCGGCGTAGGGGGGGCTCTCCTTACAACCCATAACAGACCTAAGGGCCCGGTATGCTCCTGAGGGGGGGACCCATGCCGGATTTTTATTTAAAATCCGGCGGGGACTTCCCCCTCAGGATTCATAACAAACGCCGCACACGTGTAGAATTGGCGGGAATCCAAGTCGGATCTCCCGTCGCTTCTATGACGCGCTTGCTGGGATGTGCTGTCACTATTCCAGTGAGTGTGAGATGTCGGCGAGATCTCGGCACCCTGTCGCCGAGTATCAGCGCGACGCTGTCGTGCTAAAAGCACAATATCACAAACACCTACTGTAAAACGTTCTAAAGACCAATTAAGGAAGCGCTGGTCCGACTTGAAGTTAAGAGAACACCAGCAATTTCACCAAATACAAGACACCCTGGCTAAAAGTAAGTTACTGTTTTTTCCAGGATCTAACCTACTTATGCAAAGTTGTATGTCATGATAAAATAGTTTTAAAAATATATGCCTTTCTATATTGCATTTTAAACAGCATTGATTTTGTTTTACAGGAAGAAAAATCAAGTTAGGAAAAAAAAAAAAAAAAAAAAAAAAGACTACATTTTCAAAAAGGCGAACATACAGAAGAGCAGGTTCAAACAACAACTCATCCAGGTATTTAAACACCGTAAAATTTGCCTGTTTTAAGATTTGTCCCCTTTTTTTTTTTATTCACTGTGATGTTTTTTAAGACATTTGTGCTGTTTGTTCAACCGTGCATGGCAAAGATTTTTTTTTGATGACCACAAACATTTTATGAAAATGATATTTCATTATCAAACTGTTTACCAGTTTATTCCCCCAAAAAATATTACATGACTGTCAATTTTATTATATTATTTAAATAATAAAGATAAATTTTAACAAAACAAAAACAAAAGTTCTGTGGTCAGTACATGTATAATGGTTTATATTTAAAAATCTGAAGAATGGGTTTTGTAAAAATGTATGTTTGGAGAACTAATACATATTCTTATATCTGCTCAGAACCTAATTTAAATGAAAGAACTGCTGCAGACGAAGATGTGGTGTTTTGTGAAGTAAGCAAGGGTTCATGTACTACTGTTGAAACAGCCTGCATTGTAGAGGAAGACAGTGGTCACCTGACTATGGACGAATCCTCATTACAGGATCTACCTGAACAAGGTATAGCAATTATTCTTTAGATATAGAATACTCAAAAAAAAAATATATGTTTACAAATAATAAATAGATTCCAATGTTTTTTTTATATTAACTCCTCTGCACCCTAGGGCCCCTGTCACACTGACCCCTTTCACACTACGGTGGGACGTGGGCTGCCGGTATCACATTTACACGGATGCTTGATTGGATCGTCTGCGACCTTGAATCAACCCCAGCTAATAGATACAAATTGATTGACACCCACAGTGTGTCTATGTAATAAAGCAGTTGTGAACCGCATAAACTTTTTTTATTTTTATTTTTCAAACCTGAAACGCCAAAGGCATAATCAGCTAGTATGCACTGCATACTGGCTGATTATGAAATACTTACCTCGGAACGATGTGGAGCAACATGTCATCTTGCTCTGTTGTGTCTTTCGGGTATCGCGGCTCCAGCGCTGTGATTGACAGCAGCGTCAATGACATCACTCCTGCGTGTTTGTTGTGCCAGATTTAAATTCGGCATGGTCCGTCGGGTGCCGGTCCTTTCGACGTGGATTCTCCCCTGCGCATGCGCCACTGCAATGAGCTGCGCATTGAGAGGGGAATATCTCATAACCCGCACATGTTAACATACATGGTAATACCAAAGTTTTTGTTCATTGTTTTTATTTATGGTTTCAGATGCGACGATATCTCCGATAAATGATCTGGAAATTGAAGAAGACCCAATTTTGAAAAAAACAGAAGATACCTTGAAATGCTCCCCACGTCTAGGTAATGTTCAATGAATAATTATTTTTTTATCATTATGATTTTTGCCTCAAGTGCACTAACATGCAAAGCCCACCATGTAAAGTCCACCAAATCAAAACACCCCCCCCCTCTCCCTTTCATATTTCACTTTTGCCATCTTGTGTTGGTCAATATCAGATACTCACTGACAAGGTACTGTTCTCCCTTTACAATGTCCCCACCTGCCCAGATTGCCAAACCTAAACTAGAAAAGAGATTTATTTTCCTTCGTTTGTAGTGATGAGAAGATCAATTTTTATTATTGTTGTATATTTCAGGAGATTTAGTGGACTCCTCTACAATCGGGAAAATGACTGCAGCATTATTGAAGTGCTGTGCTGATCTTCAAACAATCAGGGATTGTACTTCTTCAATGATTTCAAACATGGAATATGTTATCGATGTGTTAGCCAAAATTGGCCAAGACTTGTATTAGTTATGTTTATTATTTGTCCAAAAGTTTTAAAAAAATGTTGGTGTTTTTTTTTTAAGTTGAGTAGTACCACCATTTTTTTGTTTATACTTTTGCTGCACTTGATTATAAAGGGCCATACCAATTTTTTTTAATACTAAAGCACTTTTTTCATGCCGATAAGCGTTTGCTCTCGGTACAGGCATGGTTCCTGGAACTTGAGGAACAACAACATTCCCCAAAAATGTATACATATTTTTGACCTTTTTTTTATTTTTGTAATTATTCTTCATCTAAATACGCAACTTCTATTGCAGATGAGTGCATTCTTGCATTTTAGGAACACCAAAAGTACCAAAAAAAAAAATATTTTGTAACTATTTTTTGGGATTACTGATTTTCTTCCTACAGATACGCACCTTGTACTGCACATGAGTGCATTCTCGAATAATAGCAACACCACAAGTAGAAGAAAAAAGAATACTTGTTTTTCAATTATATATATTTTTTTTGGATTACTATATTCTACATGTAGAGACGCACCTTATACTCCACTTTAGTGCATTAGGGAAATATAGGAACAGCAAATGTACAAAAATAATACAAATTATTTTTTTTATATATATCTTCTATTGTAGGATTACTGTTTTCTACATGTAGATACGCACCTTCTACTGCACTTTAGTGTATTTTTGAATCGTAGGAACACCAAAAGTACCATCAAAATATAGTTTTGTTAACTATATTTTTTGGGGATTACTTTTTTTTCCCTACAGATACGCACCTTCTACTGCACATGAGTGCATTCTGGGATTATAGGAACACCAAAAGTACAAGAAAAAAGAATAGTTGTTTTTCAATTTTTTTTTTGTTTTGGATTACTGTTTTCTACATGTAGATACGCACCTTCTACTGCACTTTAGTGCATTTTTGAATCGTAGGAACACCAAAAGTACCATCAAAATATAGTTTTATTAACTATATTTTTTTGGGATTACTTTTTTTTTCCTACAGATACGCACCTTCTACTGCACATGAGTGCATTCTGGGATTATAGGAACACCAAAAGTACAAGAAAAAAGAATAGTTGTTTTTCTTTTTTTTTTTTGTTTTGGATTACTGTTTTCTACATGTAGATACGTACCTTCTACTACACTTTAGTGCATTTTGGAATCGTAGGAACACCAAAAGTACCATCAAAATATAGTTTTGTTAACTATATTTTTTTGGGATTACTTTTTTTTTCCTACAGATACGCACCTTCTACTGCACATGAGTGCATTCTGGGATTATAGGAACACCAAAAGTACAAGAAAAAAGAATAGTTGTTTTTCAATTTTTTTTTTGTTTTGGATTACTGTTTTCTACATGTAGATACGCACCTTCTACTGCACTTTAGTGCATTTTTGAATTGTAGGAACACCAAAAGTACCATCAAAATATAGTTTTGTTAACTATATTTTTTTGGGATTACTTTTTTTTTCCTACAGATACGCACCTTCTACTGCACATGAGTGCATTCTGAGATTATAGGAACACCAAAAGTACAATAAAAAAGAAAAGTTTTTTTAATTTTTTTTTTGGATTACTGTTTTCTACATGTAGATACAATTGTTGTACTTTTTTCTATTTTATAAGAAAAAAAAACGAATAATTATGTATCTATAAACCAAAGAGAGATATTGTTCTATTTGCATAATCATTGTTATATTTTTTTAAGATATGCACTACTGTTTTTATTCTTGTGCATTAAAACAAAATTTTATAGATATTTTGGCTCGTATCTCCTCTTATTTGACCGGTTTTTCAACTGTTGATTCTTTCGTTTTAATGCAATATCCGTGATTTGTTTAATGATGTTTTTTTAAAATAATAAAAAATTCTACTATGTGCTATCACAACATATGTGGTGGAAAATTGTAAATGTGAAAAAGGTTTACTATGCTCGTGTACAAGAACCAAGAGATCAGGACACCACTGGTGGAGGTTGAGCCCTGTGAGGGTTAAAGGTAATTAAGGTGTAGGTGGAAATAGATATGAGCTATAAACTGATTATAGGGTGGCAGTGTACATCATGTTGACACCTTGACTGTTCCCTTCAAATAAATAATAATTGTAATACCCTGTTTCCCCGAAAATAAAACCTACCCCTAAAATAAGACCTAGCGTAATTTTACAGGAGGATTGCAATATAAGCCCTACCCCGAAAATAAGCCCTAGTTTAAAATCCTATAACCCACGCTATTACATTAGTACACAATGTACAATGTGTGTGTTTCTGTAACATAAATGCAGGGAAGAGAGCTCCGGCAGGTCACAAAAGCGCAGAGCGGTGCTATAATGAAGGTATTTGGCACAATTATATTACAGAAATACACACATTGTACATTATATACTACAGTAATAGAGTGGATTACAAGATTTTACAAGCATTTTAACTAAGTTCACACTGAGGATTCCTAACAGGCAGGTCGAGAGAGGGGAAGAGAAGACAGCACATTACATGGTAAGACCTACCCCAAAAATAAGCCCTACTGTGTCTTTTGTTGCCAAAATTAATATAAGACCCGGGCTTATTTTCGGGGAAACACGGTATTAAGAGAGACACTGTTTAACTTGGTAGAAAAGTCGTTGCCACCATGCATGCACTTTCAATTAGTCCTTCAAATAGTATAACGTTTATTTAATTACAAGTAACGGTTTTCATATTCATTACTATAAACACAAAGGACCTTAACAATTTCTTATCAGATTCCAGATATACATATTTGTAATACATTCTTATAAAAGAAAACTCATTATTAGAAAAATGAAATGGGTAAAGCACACAGAAATATTGATGGTGAATGACATTATAATTCTAGATTTTCCTAGCTTGTGACGGAAAATATTGATTATATGAAGACAGGAGGCGAGTATCTTATGCATGATCTTTCTTTATTCATGCTCACAGCAGAAAACCAACTTTAGTGAAATGTTATAGAAAAAATGTTTCTTTAAAACTGAAAACCAGAAAGCTACACCCCCGGCAGCCCTCTAGGTGGGCCTGCCAATCACGAGGTAGTCCAGTCAGTATATAAAGGCCTGTCTCTTTAGGAACCTCCTCTTTCTTGAGGCGAACTGTAAACAAACCCGGATACCGACAACAGGCCGACATCTAAGCCTTGGAACTGGACCTCTGGAGCCGTAGACAGTCGACAGCCGGACATCTGGATGCAGTGGGAGCCCCCACCTCCGATCTGTGAGGACGAACGGTCCAAGTGTCGAAGAAAACAGGAAAAACGATCCCAACAGGAGATCAAACAGGACGCGCTGGAACAATCAGCCATCGAACTGGAAGATGCGTGGTTCAATAACCTGGAATAAATGAGAAATAATACCGTGAAAGGGACGGGTCGGGAGGGAAGATACTCGCCTCCTGTCTTCATATAATCAATATTTTCCGTCACAAGCTAGGAAAATCTAGAATTGTATATCAGACAGGAGGCTCATATCTTATGCAAGTTTAAAGCTATACCAAAGCATACATTAAAACCATGAGTCATAATTATAACACAGACATAGATACGTGTTCCTCCGGTCTGAAATAAAATTTACGGAATGTGGTCGCTGAAGACCAGTCTGCTGCTAGTAATAGGTCCGATAGGGAACCTCCCGAAGTGATGACTTTAGTAGCCATCGTCCCTCTGGAAGAGTGAGCGCCAAATAGGGTTGTGTCAATCCCTGCCATGTCCATGACAGAGCGTACCCACCTGGCCAACGTGGCCGAGGAAACTGGAAGGTGAGGTCTAACATAAGAAATAAGAAGTTGAGAAGAAAGTAAGGACCGTAATGGGGACGTCATAGACTCATAAGTTTGTAGGCAGCGAACCACACAAAGGTGTGGGTGTGATGGGAAGAAAGGGTAAAAGACCGATTGAAGTCCGGTCTTAGTACGACGTACGACCGAAAACTTCACCCCGTGAGGTGAGAACTGGCGTCTGGAAATGTCCAGAGCTCTGACTTCTGACACCCGTTTGATAGAAATCAGACATAAGAGGACAGTCAATTTGAAGGATAGTAATTTCAAGGACAGAGAGTCATTGTCGCCCCAGTCCGAGAACATGGAGAGAACTTTGGTCACGTCCCAAGTGTGTTGGTACTTGGGTCGTGGGGGCCGTTGGAACCTAACGCCCCTTAATAGGCGACACACCAAAGGATGCCTACCTACCGGTAGTGAGTCAACAGGAGAGTGGTAGGCTGAGATCGCTGATCGATATACATTGAGGGAATTGTAGGACTTTCCGGATCCATAGGATTCCGCTAGGTAGTTGACCACTAGGGGCACAGGTGCTTGAACGGGATCAACCTGTCGTTGATCACACCAACGAACCCAGAGTCGCCAGGCTGATTGGTATGCCGACCTAGTTCCGGGGGCCCAGGCCATGGTGAGGAGATTCCTAGCTGCTCCTGAAAGGACGCAGCCTGCAATGGGCACCCCGAGACCAACCACGCAAGGAGAGGAAGGGTGTGGTCCGCGAGTAGTGGATGCAGGTCCCCGTTCGGACCGGTGAGAAGGTGAGGGGAGTGAGGGAGGAGTCTGGGGAGATCCACCGTCATCCCAAGGAGGAGAGGGAACCACGGTTGTGTCGGCCACCACGGGGTGATTAGTACGGCCGACGCTCTCAGGTGTGTAATGTGAAGAAGAACCCTGAGGATTAGTGAGAAGGGGGGAAACGCATAATGCGTCCCTAGGGGCCAGGTCTGGCGAAGGGCGTCTACCGCCTGCGCCTCTGGATCTGGTCTCCAGCTGTAAAAATGTGGGAGTTGGCGGTTGAGGCGGGACGCGAAGAGGTCTAAGGTAAAGAGACCCCACAGGTGAGCGAGGGCTAGGAATACTGACTGATCCAGTCACCAATCGCTGGAATCGGACAGGTGACGGGAGTTCCAGTCCGCTACCATATTGGAGACGCCCGGAATATATTCCGCGATCGGAATGATGTTGCGTTCCAGGCAGAAATGCCAGAAGTCCCTCGCGAGTTCCGCTAGGATCTTGGATTTGGAGCCCCCCAGCCGATTGACGTATTGGACAGCGGAGACGTTGTCCATGCGAAGTAATATACAACAGTTGGACGCGTGAGGTAGTAGACTCCTGACGGCAAAGAAGGCCGCCAAGAGCTCTAACGCGTTGATGTGAAGTAGTGATTCCTCCACGGACCACGTTCCTCCTGTGGAGGATGAACCGCACCGAGCGCCCCAGCCATGGCGGCTGGCATCCGACTCCAGAATGAAGTCCGGGTTGGAGCTGAATATGGTCTTGCCGTTCCATTCTACGGCATGACGAAGCCACCATCGAAGCTCCCCTATGGCTTCCACGTCCAGATGGACCTCGTCCGCATAGCGGAGCCCCTGGCGGAGATGAAGGGCTTTGAGCCTCTGAAGGGCTCTGTAATGAAGGGGGGCAGGGAAGATGGCTTGGATCGACGCTGCCAATAGACCGACGAGGCGTGCCAGTCCGCGTAAGGACACCCTCTGCTTGTTGAGCACGAGGCTGATCTCCTTGCGTATGGTCAATAGCTTGGCTTTGGGTAGACGAAGGACCGCTAGGTTGGTGTCTACCAGGAACCCTAAAAATTCCATCTCCTGAGATGGGGTAAGGACCGACTTTTCGTGGTTTACGAGAAAACCCAGGTCTTGAAGTAGGGTAACTGTCCAGGATGCATGGACCTTTGCTTGGCGGGGGGAGCGTGCCATTATGAGTATGTCGTCTAGGTAGACGATCAACCTCACACCTCTGCTCCGTAGGGATGCTATCACAGGTTTTAGTAATTTGGTAAAACACCATGGAGCTGAGGAGAGACCGAAGGGGAGACAAGTGAACTGCCATACTCTGTCCCTCCACAGGAAGCGGAGCAAGTGCTGGGAGGATGGATGGATGGGAACCGTAAGGTAGGCGTCCTTCAAGTCCACCTTGACTAACCAATCTTCGGGGCGTAAGAGGTCTCTTAGGCAGTGAATGCCCTCCATCTTGAAATGACGGTAGACGACATGTTGGTTGAGGTTCCTCAAGTTTATGACTGGTCGGAAACCTCCGCCCTTTTTTCTGACTAGAGAAAAGGTTGCTGAGGAAACCGGGGGAATTTGGATCCACTTCTATTACAGCTAGTTTGGACTGGAGATTCTGTAATTCGTTGTCCATCAGGTTGGCGTTTGGGATAGAAAACCGAATGGGGTGAGGGGTTCGGTCCATCACTGGAAGGGCATATAATTCTATTTGGTAGCCCGCCACAGTATTGAGTATCCACGAATCTGCCGTAATCGCAGACCAGGCGTGGATAAAATGTCTCAACCTTCCCCCTACAGGCATGTGGGAAAAATGCAGAGGTATCGTACTCACTGGAAGATGGTCTGGAAAGGGGATAGCCTCTAGCTCCTCGGCCTCTCCATGGATGTCCCCGGGGGGGGAAAAAGGGTGCTGGTTGTGCAACCGGTACAGAGTAGGGCGGTGGAGTCTGGTACTGCACGGGAGCCCTTTGGTATGGCCTGGAAGAGGAGAAACGGCCGGCAGAGCGGCCTCTATATCTGCCGGCCTTGTGAAAAACTCTATTGTTAGTTTTCTTAAGAGACGTCTGGGCCTTGTCCAGACTGGAATAGAGCCCTAACATCTTGTTTATGTCCTTTATTAAGGAATCTCCGAACAGCATGCCGTCGGCTGATGGCCCTGGTTCAGATTCGGCCAGATGGGAAAGCTGGGGATCAAGTCTCATGAGTATTGAGCGTCGACGCTCCATGGAGCATGCAGTGTTTGCTGAGCCCAGGAGACACACCGCTCTTTGGGCCCATCCCCTAAGTTGGGACAAATCGACAGGTTGTCCAGAGGCGGAAGCCTGTTCACTGAAGATTTAGAATCTTTGTGACGGGGCCAAATAGGTCTAAGACCCTGTCCTGAATCATTTTGAAGGACCTCTCTATCCCCTTTTTTGAATATTTCCCACTCTTAGTGAGGTATTTCAAGAGTATGGGATCCACTTCAGGAGTGCTCACTACTTTTTTGGTAATACAAGGGCGGGGGCATTACGCACGTAGCTTATTTCTGTTGGTCTTGTCGACCGACCTCCGAGCCCAGTATTCAATGTATTGAGCCACCTCGGGCAGGGGTGTCCAATCACCGGATCTGGGGTGACTAATGGCTTCGGGGTCAAAAAATGGCTCCCCATGGGAGTCCAATAAAACCTCACCCTGGGGTACAGGGTTGGTGCCGTTCTTAGACGACAAGTGCCCACTGTCCTCATAATCCTCATCATCCTCGTCTTCTCCAGACTCATAGGCGTCGGACGCCTCGGACTCCGCGGACGACTCAGGAGAGGAGTCCACAAAGGAGTCCGGTTTTGTCCGCCTGGCAGATCGTTGCCTCTGTAAATTTATCTCCCCGAGGCCCGGGGGTCGTACAGAGTCTGGGAGAACAGTGGGTCGACAGTCCTGGGATGGTACTGTCTGGGGCATGATTAGTACTTCCCCTGCCGGGGAGTCGTGGGCCACGTCAATGTGGCGGCGTTTCTGAGGCGCCTTACCCTTTTTTATGATTGGTATGCCGGTGTCAGCAGTTCCGGACATATGGGGTATAGGTGGGGCAGATACCACCGAGGCCATGGCAGCCTGAACTGATTGTTTGATCAGTTCCTGAATCTGTGCTGCAGACATAACTACAGATGTGTCCTGTGAAGGCTCTAATAGCCCTATCGGCATGTCCATAATGGCGAGATCTCTGCCTTCTGCCATTGTGAAACTGTTTGCAGGCAATGTGTATTGGCAATGAGAATGCAGAAAAACACTATAGATGCTGTTAGGGAGTAGACTGCAGCGCTAGACTAAGGGAGGGCTAGGGATGCTGAACAAAACTAGTATGTATATGCACATACAATGAGAGTGCAGTAGCACTATGTTGATTAGTAATGCAATGCAGCGCCAAATTAAGGGAGACTAGGGAATGTGAGGGAATAAATTCCCAGAAACTAATAGGTACCGTAGGGTCCGTGCTCCGTTCTCCTCTCCGCTCGCTCACACACTGACTGAGCGTGACGGAGGAGCGGAGCACGGGGGAGGAGGGCGTAGTCTCGCGAGAACTCCAGTCCTGACGAGATAGGACGAGGAGTCGCGACACGCCCCCCTCTGTAAGAGCGCGCTGAGGGAAACGAAAAAGGCGCGAATGAGCGGCAAGTGAAGGCGCAAGAAAATGGCGCCGAGGTCTCGCGATGTTTGGCGAAACCACGTGGCTGAATGTGAGAGAGCTCGGGACTGGTCAGAGCGTCGGAAGGATGCGTGCTGACCGGAGCCCCATCGGAAAACACAGTAAAAATATCATTAATGATAAGATAAAGTAAGGAAAAAAGGGAAAGGTACAAACGGATTCTGTAAGGAGAGAAAATAAGCAAAAAGGGGGAGAAATACCCAGCGCCCCGAGGGGGGGGGCGGATTAACAGGAATCCAGAAAAGAATGTATATAACAATACTGAATCAAAGTAATGATAATATATATAACCTATAGAATTCTATGTAATGTACTTATCTGAGTTCTGATCTGTGAGCAGAAATAAAGAGGAGGTTCCTAAAGAGACAGGCCTTTATATACTGACTGGACTACCTCGTGATTGGCAGGCCCACCTAGAGGGCTGCCGGGGGTGTAGCTTTCTGGTTTTCAGTTTTAAAGAAACATTTTTTCTATAACATTTCACTAAAGTTGGTTTTCTGCTGTGAGCATGAATAAAGAAAGATCATGCATAAGATATGAGCCTCCTGTCTGATATATAATTAACTAAATATCTGACTGCCATGACACTACCCCAATCCCATTGAAATAGTTCATGTAATCCACTCGGCATTGCCTTGCAGACAACGTAGGTAGTCGTGGATGACCACTGGACAACGATGTAAGGACTTCTGAGCTTTCTTGTACTCCAAAGCTTGGCCCTGCCATTGTCTCAGTATCCCTCGATGATTGGGTACTGTAAGCAGTAGAATGGGTACGCAAATAATGGTGTAGTACACAACAACACAGAACAATGGTATCTATTTTTGACATTGCTATATTGATGCTTGTTAAAAAGATTCGGAATCGGTTCGCGAGAATACCAAAAGCGTTTTCAACTACACGACGTGCAATTGACAATCGGTAATTATAGATTCTTTGTTCCGGTGTAAGGTTGCGCATGGGGAATGGTTTCATGACGTTGTCACTCAAAGCAAACGCATCATCTGCGACGAATACAAAGTTCATATTTTCAAACGTGTGATCGCGTGTGGGCAGGTTTAGAGTTCCATTTTGGAGACGATGATAGAACTCCGTCTGCTGGATTACACTGCCATCTGAGTTCCGCCCATTTTTTCCAATATCTAGATAAAGAAAATTATACTTGGCATCCACTACTGCCAACATTATGATGCTGTAGAAACCTTTATAATTAAAATAATAAGAACCAGAATTTGATGGGGGAACAATTCGTACATGTTTTCCATCAATAGCTCCTCCACAATTGGGGAAATTCCACACATCTTTAAATGCATTTGCAATATCCATCCACTCCGATGGGTTGCTTGGAAACTGTAACATAAAAAAAAGGTTTTAATATATTTAGTTATTTCATAGTATTTCTTATTTCATACTACATAGTACTGTGATAACTGTATAAAGAAGACTTTAGAGGACGGGGCAGTAGGTGAACAGACACAGGAATGAAAAATGGGGGGGGCGAGGGGTGGGTGGTCCTTTTCGCTTTATTGTCACCTTTCAATATGTTGCATGAAGGTGAACAAATTCGTTTTTTAAAAGCCCTTTACAATAGAAAGACCAAACTAAATATCAATCATTATGTGGGAGCATAGGCATGATAGACATATTTTGTGTATAATAATTTACCTTCACATAATCTTTCTGTAATACATCGATGAGGGCTTGGCAGGTTTCCGGGATTATTCTCCCAAGTGCTTGAGGGGAAATTCCAGTTGAGAATTTTAGGTCTTGGAGACCTCTCCCGGTTGCCACATACCTCAATGTGGCAATTAGCCTCTGTTCAGGACTTATTGGCTGGCGCATAACAGTGGTTTGTTTTTCAATCGACTGTTTTACCATCTGCAATAAGGCTTGGAAGCAGTTATCATCCATTCTCAGGTAATTATGGAAGTCGTCCGGATTATTTTCTTGCAATTCTCTGAGCAAGCTCATATGAGAATAGCTCTCTCGTCTCTGCAGCCATTGTTTGGACCATGTGCTTCTCTTCTTCTTTTTTTTTTTTTTTAAATCATTTTGGATGGCCATGACGTCTACCATGATCAGGGGCAGTGTTTGGTTTTGCAGGTAAAAGTCCATTGTTTTCAAGAACAATCGTACAATCACGATGAATCGTCGCCCGAACGATTATACGTCTATATCCCTCGATCTCCTCGCAACTCCTCAACGGAAGGGCGTGGCCTGCAGAAGGTCATGTTCTGACATCAGATCCTCTCCACGCCGACGAACGTTCATACGCACAGAGGACGTTATGGTATATCGTACGGTATTTTTCGGATGCAAAATACGCTGCCGATTCGATTTTACCTGCGCAGACGGGAGAACTTTCGTACGATATTCTTTTCATGAGTACGGGGAGGTCGATTCGATTATAGACATGCATGCGATTACATTTCAAAGAACGTTCGTACGATAATCGTATCGTGTGTACGGGGCATAGGCCTGGGGAGCAAGTCCAGTCAAGGTGCCCATGGATCAGGTAAAACAGTCTAAGGTTTTACATTATCACAAAGGTGGGGGAGGGGCAGGGAGGCAAATGTGGCCCTCCATGGCCCCTGGGGGATTGTACCATCATGGCCTCCAGTAACTAAAGTGCAAACAAGTCCCTGTATGAATCCCTCAGAGCTGAGGACCTGACCCCCCTCACAACTAGTGAAGGACTACAAGTCCAAGCATTAACACCTGAGATCCAAGGATGTGACCCCCTCCCCCAATTAATGATGGAGTACAAGTCCCAGCATGAACCCCTGAGATCTAAGGATTTGACCCCTTTAGATCTCACGGATTAATGCTGTGACCTGTAGTTCTTCACTAGCAGTGGCGGCTGGTGCTCCATTTTTTTGGGGGGGGGGGCGCAAACAAAACCCCAGCCACCCCCCCCCCCCCCCCCGCCAATGTCACTCGCAGACAATGGGACCTGCAGACAGATAGACAGATATTCCGATAGATAGATAATTGGATAGACAGACAGATAGATAAAGAGAGAGAGAGACATAGATACAGAGATAGATACAGAGATAGATAGATACAGAGATAGATACAGAGATAGATACAGAGATAGATAGATACAGAGGTAGATAATTAGATAGATAGATACGGAGATAGATAATTAGATAGATAGATAGATACAGAGATAGATAGATAGATAGATAGATAGATAATTAGATAGATAGATACAGAGATAGATAATTAGATAGTTACAGAGATAGATAGATACAGAGATAGATACAGAGATAGATAGATACAGAGGTAGATAATTAGATAGATAGATACGGAGATAGATAATTAGATAGATAGATAGATACAGAGATAGATAGATAGATAGATAGATAGATAATTAGATAGATAGATACAGAGATAGATAATTAGATAGTTACAGAGATAGATAGATACAGAGATAGATAGATAGATAGATACAGAGATAGATAGATAATTAGATAGATGCAGAGATAGATAGATAGATAGATAATTTGATAGATAGATAGATAGATAGATAATTAGATAGATAGATAGATACAGAGATAGATACAGAGATAGATAGATAGATAGATAGATAGATAGATAGATAGATAGATAGATAGATAGATAGATAATTAGATAGATAATTAGATAGATACATAGATAGATACATACATAGATAGATAGATAATTAGATAGATAGATAATTAGATAGATACATAGATAGATAGATATATAGATAGATAGATAGATACAGAGATAGATAGATAATTAGATAGATACAGAGATAGATAGATAGATAAATAGATAGATAGATAGATAGATACAGAGATAGATAGATAATTAGATAGATACAGAGATAGATAGATAGATAAATAGATAGATAGATAGATAGATACAGAGATAGATAGATACAGAGATAGATAATTAGATAGATACAGAGATAGATAGATAATTAGATAGATACAGAGATAGATAGATAATTAGATAGATACAGAGATAGATAGATAATTAGATAGATACAGAGATAGATAGATAATTAGATAGATACAGAGATATATAGATAATTAGATAGATACAGAGATATATAGATAGATAGATAGATAATTCGATAGATAGATAGATAATTAGATAGATAGATAGATAGATACAGAGCTAGATAATTAGATAGATACAGAGATAGATAATTAGATAGATACAGAGATAGATAGATACAGAGATAGATAGATACAGAGATAGATAGATAATTAGATAGATAATTAGATAGATAGATAATTAGATAGATACAGAGATAGATATATAGATAGATACAGAGATAGATAGATAGATACAGAGATAGATAGATACAGAGATAGATAGATAGATAATTAGATAGATACAGAGATAGATAGATAGATAGATATATAGATAGATAGATAGATACAGAGATAGATAGATACAGAGATAGATACACACAGAGATAGATACAGAGATAGATAGATACACACTGAATAGATAGACACATTAGATAGAAAAATAGACAGACACATAAGATAGATAGATAGATATATACAGAGATAGATATAGATAGATAGACACATAGATAGATATATAAATACATAGATAGATAGATACAGAGATAGATACAGAGATAGATAGATACACACAGAGATAGATAGATACATAGATAGATAAGACACATAGATACATACATACATACATAGATAGATACATACATAGATAGATACACACAGAGATAGATAGATACACAGAGAGAGAGCGAGGGGGGACAGATAGACACACAGAGATAAGTGATCTGTTAAGCACAGCTGCAGGATGCAGTATTCAGAGCCCTCACACAGACAGGAGATGTGTAAGGCTCCGATTGCTGGGCGAAGCACGGCACACTCCCCCTCCCTCCTGTCCACACTCAGTCCGATCACAGTACAGGCTGAGCATACAACACAATGTGCTGCTGGACATGGATGGGGTGGACAGGACAGACAATGAGACAAATAAAGTATTTTAATAAGTTTCCTACCTTAGATTCCACCTGGAGCCAAAACCAATAGTAACACTGCCCATTTCCTTTGGCAGAGAGGAAGCAGCAGGACCCAATTAGAGTGGAGACTGTGGAGACACTGGAGAGTGATTGGCTCGTGGCGCACAGGACATAGCCACAGAGCTTAAAAAAAACTGCAAATGAAGCTATAGCAGCGCACTGTGACCGGCGCCCACTATGGACGGGCCGCCACTGTTTACTAGTGGGGAGGGGGTTTGTGACACATCCTGAACACTGAGGGGTTCATGCTGGGACCTGTTGCCCTTCGCTTTGGGGGTTACATCCTCAAGTCCCAGCATGAACCACTGAGATCTAAGAATGTGGCCTCTTATATCCCACGGGTTCATGCTGTGACCTGTAGTCCTTCACTAGTTGGGGGTGCGATACATCCTCAGCTGAGGGGTTCATGCTGTGACCTGTAGTCCTTCATTAGCTGAGGGGTTCATGCTGTGACCTGTAGTCCTTCACTAGTTGAGGGTGCATACATCCTTAGCTGAGGGGTTCATGCTGTGACCTGTAGTCCTTCACTAGTTGGGGGTGCGATACATCCTCAGCTGAGGGTTCATGCTGTGGCCTGTAGTCCTTCATTAGTTGGGGGTGCGATACATCCTCAGCTGAGGGGTTCATGCTGTGACCTGTAGTCCTTCATTAGTTGGGAATGCATACATCCTCAGCTGAGAGGTTCATGCTGTGACCTGTAGTCCTTCATTAGTTGGGGGTGCATACATCCTCAGCTGAGGGGTTCATGCTGTGACCTGTAGTCCTTCATTAGTTGGGGGTGCATACATCCTCAGCTGAGGGGTTCATGCTGTGACCTGTAGTCCTTCATTAGTTGGGGATGCATACATCCTCAGCTGGGGGGTTCATGCTGTGACCTATAGTCCTTCACTAGTTGGGGGTGCATACATCCTCAGCTGAGGGGTTCATGCTGTGACCTGTAGTCCTTCATTAGTTGGGAGTGCATACATCCTCAGCTGAGGGGTTCATGCTGTGACCTGTAGTCCTTCATTAGTTGGGGATGCATACATCCTCAGCTGGGGGGTTCATGCTGTGACCTATAGTCCTTCACTAGTTGGGGGTGCATACATCCTCAGCTGAGGGGTTCATGCTGTGACCTGTAGTCCTTCACTAGTTGGGGGGTGCATACATCCTCAGCTGAGGGGTTCATGCTGTGACCTGTAGTCCTTCACTAGTTGGGGGTGCATACATCCTCAGCTGAGGGGTTCATGCTGTGACCTGTAGTCCTTCACTAGTTGGGGGTGCGATACATCCTCAGCTGAGAGGTTCATGCTGTGACCTGTAGTCCTTCATTAGTTGGGGGTGCAATACATCCTCAGCTGAGGGGTTCATGCTGGGACCTGTAGTCCTTCATTAGTTGGGGGTGCAAACATCCTCAGCTGAGGGGTTCATGCTGTGACCTGTAGTCCTTCACTAGTTGAAGGGACGGAGACACGTCCTCAGCTCTGAGGGGTTTAAGCTGGGACAGTGGAACCTGTAGTCCCTCACTAGGGGAGGGGGGCAGGGGTATGAGACACATTCTGAGTTTTGAGGGGTTCATGCTGGGACCTTTAGTCCTTCACTTTTGGGGTGTCACATCCCCAAAAGTAAAGGACTGCAATTCACAGCATGACCCCTGGCTGGCATCTAAGGATGTGACCACCTCTGCTGCCAGCTCATGCTCCCATGACATACATGGTTCACTGCTCCCGACCTCATCTCAGGCAGGTTGACTCTGGAGAGGTGCTCCTGGCACAGTCAGTGACAGTTCCCTTCCATTAGGCAGGCTCCGAGGTGCATGCCGTCGCGCAGGAGAAGATGGGTGGAGTCAAACAGTAGTAGGCGCCACGTGGAGGAGGCAGAAGATCCTCCTCCGCTCTGAATGCTGCGGCCTCAGCCTCTTATTTCTCCTCGGGATCGCAACGTCATTGGTTGCTAGAAACCAGACAGCAGGTGATCCTAGCAACCAGTGCAGACAAGAGGCCAGCAGTGGAACAGATGGATCTTGGCCGGCTGGGTGACTCTGTAAGCAAAGCTATGTCACACAGAGAGAGACAACGCTCCACATTTCCCTACACAGAGCGAGACCCCGCTCCACATTGCCTGCACAAAGAGAGACCCTGCTTCACATTTCCCTGAAAAGAGAGAGAGACTGCTCCAAATTGTCCTCACAGGGAGACCACTCCTCAAGAAAATCGCTTGCCTTGTACACACCACTATTGTTTTTTTCTGCTCAACCCAGTAAGTTGAATGGAAAAAAAAACAGACAGCTCCAGTTGGAGCTGCTGTACTAAGGATCTGATATTAGTACAGCAATCTCCCCTGCTGCTCTTTTGTGTTCTGACGGGGACTGCCCCCTGCCAGTTCACTCAGGTCAGTGCTCACAGCCAGCAATGATTGGAAAAAAGACAGGCTGGCTGTATTTAAGTCAATCGATAGATCAACTTCAGTGCAGCCAGCTTGTCCATACATAGATAGAAATTCAACTGGTTTAGCAGAAATGTTGATTTGTCTATGGTGGCTTACGTCCGTATGTCTCTGTGTTTAACCAAATCCTCAAATCGTCTGTAAAGTGCTCTACTTGGGTGTAGAAATTCACTCCGAACTCCACCCTATTTCCATAGCCTCAGGGTATATAGCTCACACCTCCCCCCCGCATGCGATCACCAGATTTACAACCCCCCCCAGCCAGCAGCGCGGGACTAACAACTCTATGTTGCTCCAAAGCACTAGGCATCCAATAGGATCGCCATATGCTTTGGCCAATCAGGAAACTGGTCTCACCACCTGCCTCCTGATTGGCGAGGAAGAACGTTATTGTTAAAATAGCTAAAATTCACTCACTATGGTCACACAATTGGGTGGGGTCAGGTTGCACTCTCTGCACCCCAAGTCTACCCTATTTTGAAGCCTAATAGAGCCTCTGTCTAGTCAGGTGCTAAAAAGAAGAAACCCCCCCCCCCCCATTGAAATCCATGCACCCGGCATCCTGAAAGGGGTCAGGCGCATGGATGGGTGATGGCGGCAGGGATTCGGGGAGCGATACCCATTCGCCCACAATGCACAGGCTGTCACATTTGTATTGTTGCCCCATACAGGAGATCAGGGTCAAGTAACCTGTGGCCGACCATGTTGCTGCTTCCAGGAAAGGGTCCCCACCTTGCACAGCTGCAATGTCTTCCCAGCATCGAAAAGGGAAATAATTCTTCCCTCTCAGACTCCCTCCAACTTGTCCTTACCAATTCTTGATCCCCTCTCATTTCCCTCGATCTCCTTTGCAGCCTCCTGGTGTTCTCTACCTTCTCCCGGGCATGCTGCGGACTACAGTCCACTCATAGGCAATCACCATTTGGCCACTGGTACTCAAGACTGCATGTCCCATGATCCTCTCCTGCTAACTCCTCCCTCTCATTGGCTCTGGCAACAGCCAATGAGCAAAAAGCAGCCCGCCCTGATGCTGCATATGAGGTACTGATATTCTGTTTACATCCAGCTGCCCCAGAAGTAGCCTATCAGTTGACACCTAGCCTTTTTTTGTATTCTAACAGCCACTGGCCACTGTCAGAATACAGGAAAAAAAAAGAGCAGATAGCAGGGAAATCAATAGCCAGGTTGCTATTGACTATTTTAATTTGCAGTAGCCAATAGCTAGTTGGCTATTGCACCCGCCCACTGCCTGTTGTCAATTAGCAAAGGAGAGGATTTGACGGAGAACATTCTTCTTCAGGTCTTCCTCTGCCGATTGACAGCAGGCATTGGGAAGGGGGCGCAATAATCAGCCTAATGTTGGCTACTATAATTTGAAACGGCCAATGGCAGTCTGGCTATGGTTCCCCCACTACCTGCTGTTTACATTCAACTGCCATCAAATGAATTGTGCAGAAGGAGATTAGCGGTGTCTGTGTGTATGGGGGGGGGGGGGGGGGGGTGGAAAGCTGAATATTTTTTTTTGTGATTCTGACAGATGGGCCGCCAGCCGCTGTCAAAGCACCTGACAAAGACACTGTCAACTGGTGAATGGAAAACCGGAATAAGCACTTGGAAGAAGAAAACCAACAACTGAGACAACTAATTGTTACAGGCAAGTCAATATACCTACCTCTCAGCTAGGTAGTTACATTTCTGAAAGCCAGGCAGGTGGAAAATAGACAAATTTGACCAATCATTTGCCCTTTCATAATACAGTGTTTTAAGGCAGAGTTGGGCAACCTTAGTGAGGTGGAGATCTACCTGAACAACATGGGACAAGTCAAAGATCACAGGGCACAGTGTCCTCCAATGTTGCCTCCTCACACCTGATTTAAACCTATAATTGCCGTACTACCGCACTGCAATCATGTGCCTTTCACTGCAATCACTGGTGTAAACATTTTGCCTCCTCACCACCTTGCATAATTTTTCAGAGGAGCATTGTATACCGCACTTGTGAATGAGCCCTTAGTTGCATTTGGCAAGAGCACTTTAAGGTTCATTCACGTGTGAATTTGGGGGTGGTAAAACCCTGCCCCCAATCCCTACCCTCGTTAGCTGCTGAGGGGGGCAGGGTGCCATGGGAGGTGGATGCTTGAGAGTAAGGCCCCTTTCAGATTGGGGCGGGAGCCGCGGTGGCGGTATAACACCGCTAAAAATAGCGGCGCTATACCGCCGGGATTGCCGCGGGAATCGGCCGCTAGCGGTGCGGTATTAACCCCCGCTAGCGGCCGATAAAGGGTTAATACCGCCCGCAATGCGCCTCTATACAGGCGCATTGTGGGCGGTATCCCATTGTTTTCAATGGGAAGGAGCGGTATACATGCCGCTCCTCAGATGCTGCCGACAGGAGATTTTTGTATCTCCCGCCAGCGCATCGCCTCAGTGTGAAAGCCCTCTGGCTTTCACATTGAGTCTGCAGTAAAGAAGTTTTTCAGGCGGG
Organism: Rana temporaria; assembly: GCF_905171775.1. Classification (NCBI taxonomy): domain Eukaryota; kingdom Metazoa; phylum Chordata; class Amphibia; order Anura; family Ranidae; genus Rana; species Rana temporaria. The sequence continues at coordinate 371,844,535 of NC_053489.1, forward strand.
ATAGCAGCGCTATTTAGCGCTGTACCGCCTGAAAAACTCCTCAATGTGAAAGGGGCCTTACTATTAGCTCTCAAGCAAGCAGAAACAACAGTACCAATGGGGTTCGTTGGGTAACTGGGAGTTTACCGTACTACATTCATTATAGTATCAGTGAGTGCACTGAGGTAACTACATACTAGATGCACAAGTAAGATTTTCTTTTTTGTGGAACATCCTTACTTTTACCTTGGGTGAAACCCTCCTGGAATATTTTTGATCTGGTGGGGGGGTCAGCAGCAGACTGGAGGTAACCCTCTAATCATTTAAAAGTAAATTTTTCCACAAGTAATCAATTTCTAACAAATTAAATTAATGGATATAGTGAGAAAATAGGCCATTATGTTACTTAAAATGTTTTTATGCGTTTCCATAGATTTTCCTTTTATATTGGATACTTTGAAAACCACAAGAGCGCAGCTAATAGCACTGAAGGACCAGTTCATCCTGTGTGGGCCCATCTGAAGAGTTGAGCTCATCTGCTTGTCAAGTGTAGTACTCAAGGCCTAAACAGGTAGGTTTTCTTTTGGTACCGAAACATTCAATGTTAAAACGTCGTTTTTTAAAAAAAATATTAAACATGTCCTATTTACCTGCCCTGTGTAAGGATTTTTGCACAGAGCAGCTCGGATCCTTCTCTTCTCAGGTCCCATGCCGGTGCTCCTGAACCACAGCTCTGTGTGTCCGATCACACACCGAGCCTTGCCCTGGCCCCATCTCCTAATTGACTCACTGGCTGTGTTTGACAGCACCGGGAGCCAATAGCTCCCACCACTACAGAAAGCCAATGAGCAGTGCAAGTCCCTGGAGAGACAAGGCTCTCGTGGACATTGCTGGATCGAGAGGGGGCTCATGGAAGTATAGGGGGGCTGCTGCACACAGAAGTTTTTTTTTACCTTCATGCACTGGCACATGCAACCACTTCAATAAAAACTAACTTTTAAGGCGGTGCCTCCAAGCGGCTGACAGATGGAGAGAAGCGGGTACAGTTAGACCCTATGAAAACATCAGCTTTGACATGTAGACTGTAAGCCAATTTGACTGTTGTATCAAAATGAGATTTTATCTTGCTCAGCCTGGTAGTAGTCTGAACTAATAAGACAAGTTGTAGGCAAGATGTTGATTTTTATACTGATTTTTGAAAAGTCTACAATATTTTGATGTTTTTATACATGCTTAATTTTGTTAGTTTTATTTAGGCATCTGTTAGACCCCTTTCACACTGAGGCAGATTTCAGCGTTTTAGCGCTAGAAATAGCCTCTAAAAAGCTCATAAAACTGCATCCCTTTCAGTGCAATGAGTAATTTCACACTGGGGCGGTACGCTTACGCAACATTAGAAAAAGTCTAATGCAAGCAGCATCTGGGGCGGGTTGGGAGCAATAGCGCTCCTAAAACACACCTGCCTATTGAAATTAATGGGCAGCGCTTCCAAAGCACCTTAAAAGAGCATTAAAAACTGGACTTTTTCCCTTTAAAAAAAAAAATTGCCTAAAAAGTGCTACAAAAACACTGCAAAACCGCTGGAGCTTTAGCATCGCTGCAGTGTGAAAAGGGTCTTATATGGCTTTTGATTCACAGGGAAAATCTAATAAGTAATATTTTCCATTTACTTTTAAAGCTGCTACTTTGACAAAGTTTCCTGGGACTTCATAAGGTGTGATCAGTGACGCTGTTACGAGAAAAATTGCGGCGTTGAAATATCACCTGAAGGGAAACATCAGGAACCTCATCAGAATACCACAAATAAACTTGTCTGTCATTAATGTCATTTACCACAGTTAACACCACTTTCTATTCCCTGTGTTGTGGTTTTTGTATATTTACATGATAATAAAGTTGTGTGTATTGTACTGTTATTGGTTTTTTTTTTCCAAATGTTTGCTGGTTTTATAGGCCTACAATATATAAAATACAATATATAAATACACAGCATGTCAAAATGTAATAGGAATGTATTTTTAAAAATTTTGCATTCAGAAGTATATTTAAAATATATTTTAAAAAAACATTCTTGAAAATGTTTTCCCAAATATATTGCCATATATTTGAAATGCTACAATTTTGGCCATATTCAATATATTGCAAAAATATATTTCATTATATTTGTGAATATATTTTGGAATGCATTGTAAAATATGTTGCAAATATATTCATAAATATATGTTAAATGTACTTCTGAATGCATTTAGCAATATATTTCTGAATATATTCACAATGCATTCCAAAATGCACATTGCAATATATTTATGGTTGCATAAATATATTGCTAAATGCATTCAGAAGTACATTTAACATATATTTATGAATATATTTGCAACATATTTCACAATGCATTCCAAAATATATTCACAAATATATTGAAATAGATTTTTGAAATATATTGAATCTGGCCAAAATTGTAGTATTTCAAATATATGGCAATAGATTTGAGAAAAATATATTAAGAATGTTTTTTTTAAATATATTTACAGTTTTTCTCTATTGTTTTGGCTCATTTCTTGAAACAGAAATGACATTGTCAAAACAACATGGACAAATCTCCAAACCACTTGGCAATTGTTTACAACTGAATTGCATTTCTCATTCATTTGATAAAATTGCAAATGTCTCAGTACACGTCTCAATGTCTCTGTACATTTCTAAAATGATTAAAGCGGGGGTTCATCTGTACATAACACTTTTTCCCCTTAGATGGATGCTCGTTTTGTCTAGGGGAATCGGCTAGTTGTTTTAAAATATGAGCTGTACTTACCGTTTACGAGATGCATCTTCTCCTCCGCTTCCGGGTATGGGCTGCGGGACTGGGCGTTCCTATTTTGATTGACAGTCTTCCGAGAGGCTTCCGACGGTCGCATCCATCGCGTCACGATTTTCCAAAAGAAGGCGAACGTCGGTGCGCAGTATAGAGCCGCACCGACGTTCGGCTTCTTTCGGCTACTAGTGACGCGATGGATGCGACCGTCGGATGCCTCTCGGAAGACTGTCAATCAAGAAGGAACGCCCGCTCCCGAAGACCCATACCCGGAAGCGACGGAGAAGATGCATCTCGTAAATGGTAAGTACAGCTCATATTTTAAAACAACTAGCCGATTCCCCTAGACAAAACAAGCATCCATCTAAGGGGAAAAACTGTTTTATGGGTGAACTCCCACTTTAAGTACAAGTAGCCTACATTTAGCACAATTTCCAATTGAATAGATCTTGTTGATCCAAACTGATTGTCAATTCTCAGTCTAAATGGTCGTTCTCTGTCAGCGTCATTTCATTGTTTAAGTCATCACATGCACAATAGTCTGTTCAATTGTCAAAATTATTCAGGAACATAATACCATGAATACCATATATGAATCTCTTGGAACATTTGATAAAATGATTACAGCAATTGACAGTCGGGTGCAACTAGAACTTGAACGAAGGAGGAGTTGGAGTTGGTCTCAGATGACCAATCAAACAGTATGTTTAGTTACCTGACAGGTCCTGTCCATGATTGTGAATGCTGCCAAACATGTATATATAGATCTTGACCATGCAGGACCAGTACAATGTCTGAACATGAAGGCACCTGGCCAAGTAGATGAACAAGGGCAACTGCCTGCTTGAAGAAGAAGAAGAGGAGGAGGAGTAAGGGTGCGTGGTGGTGGAATAGACGGAAGAGGCCAAGGAGCACGAAGACACCATGCTGTCCCTGATGAAATTTGGGCCACAATTATAGACCATGTCATCAACCATGGCCTCACAATCAATGATGGAATTTTATAATGTATAGGACAGGACACTGTGCATAGAGCAACAAATATGTTTATTTACTCATTTACATATTCATTTAGTGTGTGTGTGAGATAGGCCTACAGTATTACAGTATCTTACCTCAGTGGGATGTTACGTATGATACTAACAATGACAAGAAAAATATTATAGAAAATAAACTATAGAATAGTTAATTTTCTACAATATTGATGATACAGTTTACAGTAGTATTCGAGTATTAGAAACTGCAGCTTACTGTATGATGCAATTATCATTATAATCCTTATTTTGAAGAATATAACATACAATACAGTAAGAAAAAGGGTCAAAGAATTGCAATTACAGTAGTGCCTCCCATGTAAATCTATCTAATAATGTTACTGTAACATTTCGGTAAGTCTAGTCGTTGATAATTTTTCCCCTCCCCTTTCTGTCAAATACCCCCTGCAGTACCTCTGCATAGGGTACATGTACCCCAGGTTTGGAACCACTGGAATACTGGCCAGTAGTATATTGAACTTGTATAGAACATAGAACATTCCTATGTAACTGTTTGTAACTGTAGTGTATGACTCTTCTGTATGACTGATTTGATGATTTCTTTTTTCACTCTATTGTAAAGAATAATGGCATTGGAAGGAAACGAGACCTCTCTGATACTTGTGTATGTGGATGAGGCTGGCTTCAACCTGGCCAAGGGCCGAAGACGTGGCCATAATTTTATTGCCACCGGGCCCCGGTGGATGTCCCAGGCCAGCGAGGGGGCAATATAACTATGTGTGCTGCCATTTCTGAGAATGGTGTGGCCACTCACATCCCCAGTCTTGGCCCATACAATACACAGAAGCTCCTCATCTTCTTGGACCGCCTTCATTTGGATTTGATCCCTGAAAATGAGAGAGGTCCCATAGGGCCTCACCTACCACAATATATAATTGTATGGGACAATGTGAATTTCCACCGTGGCCTGCTTATCAGGGCCTGGTTCACTGCTCATCCAAGGATGGATATGGTGTTCCTACCATCTTACTCTCCTTTCCTCAATCCTATTGAGGAGTTTTTCTCCACTTGGAGCTGGAGAGTGTATGAGCATTGGGCTCAAGATCAGAGGTCCCTGCTCCATGCAATGGACGCTGCCTGTGAGGATATTACAGGAGATCACTGTAGGGGATGGTTGGGACATGCACGCCGTTTCTTTCCTCGTTGCATCGCAAGGGAGGATATATACGCTGTGATGTTGATGAAAATCTGTGGCCAGACAGACAGCAGCGTGTGGATGGGCAGGAGGGTAAGGACGGTGCCCAGGAGAGGGAGGGTGAGGACAGCGACCAGTGAAGAGATGTTATAGTAGTTGTAAAACTCCAGCTTTATTTACAGCATTGTAGATTAAATGTAATTTTCCTTGTTTTATGTTTGTGTATTTATATTTCCGTATATTATGCTGTATACATTTTCTTTTTACTCTTATGTATGGAAGTTACTTTGTGTGTGAATGATAATGGTTAAAATACTGTAAAGTAATTTTTCCTTGGCAGTTTGAGTGCAATGTGTGATGTCAAACCTTGGAGGCGACTCTTACCCTAAAATCTTTTCTTTTTTTTAAAGTTTTATACACAATTGTATTCAATTAGCTAGACAAAAACTGTACAGTAACCATTGTCAATGAAGGACTGTGCCAAGACTGAAAGGTGGACATGAGGGATATTTCAATGGTCCTCTGCCATAGAGACAAAACATCTAAACATTTTGACTTGCATTGCTTACACAATGCCAAAGGAACGAAGCATTTTGGGGGCACTGACTATTTGAATGAGAAAGAAATTTAGTTTTGACACATGAGTGAACTGTTTTGGGAAAGATATGAGCTTTTGAAGGTGAACCACGGTGTTGTGCCGAACCATCCATGTTATTTTGGCAAAAGTACCAGAGAGCTGAGAACGTCTGGTCTGTATCAAGAAATAAGCCAAAGCAATTGAGAAGAATCTTTGCCATTTTGAGGGAACTGACTCTTTATATGGGAAAGGAATATGGTTTTGAAGCATGAGTGAACAGTTTTGGGGGAGATATGAGCTTTTGCACGTGAATTATAGTGGTGTGCTGAACTGTAAGACTGTTTTGCCAAATGATCTTAGAGTTTTGAGAATGTCATTTCTGTTTCAAAAAATGAGCCAAGACAATAGAGAAAAACTGTAAAATATATTTTTCTTCCACATGGGATAGCAGGGTCAATTAGCAAAGAGAATAGATGGCTGGAGTTGGTGACATTAGCATCTAACAGTATGTGTCCCAACATTAGAAATTAGTCACTCTTACAATTAACCCGTTGAGTTCAGAATCAACAACCAGTAAATAGTTCTTTGCAGATATCCTGGAATATATTGTGGAGAATAATGACATAATAATCCCATCTCAGGTAGTCCAAGATATAATTTCTCAGTCATCCTATGCCCCTAGTGGACATAGGATGATTTTAGACATAAGAGGGTCCGGGGATGTCCCGGGTGAGTCTGTCACACTTAATATCTTCAGCCGAAAGGAAATATGACATTGGGAATAAAGAATTGCTGGCAAATAAGGAAGCCATTTCTGGAAGGGTCTGTTCTCACTGATAATAAAAATTTGGAGTTCAATCATTCTGCCAAGAGATTGTCTTCTACACAAGCACGTTGGTCTCTATTCTTTCCCAGGTTCAATTTTATTATCTCATATGGACCTGGATTGAGGGATGGCAAGGGCAATGCCCTTTCAAGGATGTTGTCTGAGCCGCTCCAGGAAGGTGACTCTGAATGTACAGTCCTACCTCAAAAGAGCTTAGTAGAACAAGTTCTAAGACATTCTTGAGTCTCTTCAAAGAGGAGTATGTGAAGGACCAACTTCTCAAATATCCTCATTAGAACATTAACCTTGGATACAAAAATGGCTTTTGGACTCAAGCACATTGTCTCTATGTACCTAAATATGCTTGGGTTGAAGCCCTTAGGTTAACTCATGACTCTAAACTTGCAGGGCATTTTTGGATTTTTGAAACAGAACTTTTGTCACGTTCCTTTCAGTGACCTGGTTACAAGAGAGGTGTCAAAAGCTATGTGGTCTCATGCCTGACCTGTGCACGCAATAAAACCCCCAGCCACTCCCTGTTCCATCAAGACTGTAGGGGTCAACTTCTATGGACTTAGTGGTCATTTCCTGTGAGGGAGGTAAATCAACCACAATCTTGGTAGTTGATTGTCTCACTAAAACCTTTTTTTTTTATCAGTGAAGGAGGTACCTTCTGCTGAACAAACTGCAGAGTTAATGGTTTGTGAAATCTTTAAACTACGTGGAATTCCTGAGGATGTGGTGTCTGACAGAGGAGTGCAGTTTACCTCAAGATTTTGGAAATATGTTGTGCAGCCTTAGGTGTAAATATTAACCTGTCCTCTGCTTTTCATTCTCAGTCTAATGGTCAGACCAAGAGGACCAAGCAAACATTGGAGCAGTGCCTTCAATGTTTTGTAAGTTCTTTTGAGGTAGGATTGTACACTCAGAGTAGCCTTTCTGCAGAGGCTCAGACAACATCCTTGATAGGGCATCGGCCTTCCCATTCCTTCAATCCAGGTCGATACAACATAATAAAATTTAACCTGGAAAAGAATAGAGACCAACGTGCTCATCCTACAACAGTTTGCTTATAACAATTCAAAACATGGCTCCACTTCTCAAAGTGCTTTTTACTTAAACACTGGGTATCATCCAGGTTTATTCCCGATCTCCCTATCTCAACTCCAGTTCCTGCTGTTATCAATAGACTAACTACATTACAGGAGATTCGGGAAAAATGTATTAAAATTCTGAAAGAGGCTCAGGACTGTTACAAGAAGGCTGCTGACAGACATCACAAGTTCCCTCCTACATTTCAAGTTTGGTTATCTACCAAAAATTCAAAAGCTGATGTTACATCTGCTAAACTGGGCCAAAAATTTGCAGGACCTTTCCATATTTTTACTCAATCAATCTGGTGACCTTTTATTTAAAACTTATCGACAGATCCACCCTGTTTTTCACATATCACTACTCAAACCATTGCGTGAAAATCCTTTTTCAGGAAGAATTCTTCCACTTCCTCCACCTATTAAAGCACAGGGGAAAGTAGAATTGTGTGGTAGATAACATTTTGGAATCCAGGATCTTTAGGAACATATTACAATATCTGGTTCAATATGAAGAATATGGGCCAGAAGAAAATTCTTGGAAGCCTGAGGAAAGCGTTCATGCCCCTAGATAATTCCACCAGAGGTTTCCAACTTCCTGAGAGGAGGGGAGTACTGTCATGGCCTTGATTTGAACCCAGAAACTCTGCTGTCAGGCAATGTCTCTTCTTGCTGAGCTACCTGGAATGCCAGACAGTTCACAGGACAATTCCTTGAATGATCCTGTTTTGACCTGTCTTGAACCTTGCTCCTCCCATAAACTTCCTGATTTAAACCATGTCTCTGCACTTCCTAAATGCCAAATTATTGTGCAATTTCCAGCCAGTATCCCGCTCCCGTCTTCACTACTGCTGTCCATATTTTGCTACCACTCATTATCGACCCTTAGCTCGTTCCTTATCTATGCTTCTGCCTGAACCCAACCTGTACCTACATGTTACTGACCTTTGGTTTCTTTACTGATTAGGCTTCTGTTTGATCCTTGCATGCTTATCTGCTACTGGACCCCAGCTTGCTCCCCTCCTGGTGAGGCAAACCCGAGGAACGGGACCTGGTACTAACATGCAGAAAAATCTATCTCCACCATGAGAAGCTCTGGAAAACACCAGTTAGACTTAGAATCCACACCTCAGATGAGCCTGTGTCATTCACCAGGGTGAATGCCTGAGTACTTATCCTGCTGGTCAGTGGTAGTTCCACTACTGCTATAGCAACTGGTCTTTGAGCCTGACCCCTGTTTGCGACAACTTCAAAAATGTAAGCTACATACTCTGCTGGAAGATCATGCCCTTTTGGGGGTATAGAAGCCCAGTCGGGTTCCTGCTGAGGGTCTTGAGCTTTGAGACACCCATGGACTTCTAGCTGCTAAACAATGGACATGTTGCCCTTATGGATTACTGCCAATCATGGCCTCTAAGGCCTCATACACACAATGGGTCATGTCTGATGCAAACGGTCCGCGGACCGTTTTCATCGGACATGTCCGCTGCCGGATTTTGGTCTGATGGCTGTACACACCATCAGACCAAATTCCCCGCGGACAGCGAACGCAGTGACGTGGCCGCGCCCTCGACGTGGCAACGTGCGCAACCCTGGAAGGTCAATGCTTCCACCCATGCGTCGAATCACTTCGACGCATGCGAGGGCTTTCGGCCGAGCGGACATGTCCGGTGAGTCGTACAGACGACCGAACATGTCCGACGGACAGGCTTCCAGCGGACATGTTTTTATTAGCATGCTAAGAAACATTTGTCCGCTGGAAACCTGTCCGCTCGGCCGGGAATCCGTACAGACGACCGAACATGTCCGCGGAAACTGGTCCGCGGACCAGTTTCAGCAGATATGTTCGGTCGTGTGTACGAGGCCTAAGGGACTTATATTACATCATGTGAATTATTGCCTAGATGGAAAATAAATTGCTTTATGGAACTTGCCTTTGGATAAGGTATGCAACACTCTGTAGGATAGTAGATGAGCTCTGTATAGGAACTGTGTTGAAGTTGCCTTTTGAGAACTTAGAGTTCTGCAGTTAAATCAACAAGGAGTGACATAGGCAAGTATTTTTTATTATTATACAGGATTTATATAGCGCCAACAGTTTGCTTCCGCTTTACAACGTTAGGACAGACTGTACAGTTACAATACAATACAGGAGGAATCAGAGAGCCCTGCTCATTAAAGCTTATAATCTAAGAGGGAGGGTGAAGTGATACAAAAATGCAATACTGTGGGGAATGAGCTGAAAATAAAAGTGCAGTTGTTAGGTAAGGGCAGAATAGGCTTGTCTGAAGAGAAAAGTTTTCAGGGCTCACCTAAAAGTGGATACAGTCGGACAGATTGGGGTAGTGAATTCCAAAGGATGGGAGAGGCTCGGGAGAAGTCCTGGAAGCGAATATGGGAGGAGGAGAAAAGGGAGCTAGAGAGCGGGTCTTGGGAGGAATACAGAGGATGGTATTTTGAGACTAAGTTAGTGATGTAGCTGGGGATGAGACATATTTTAGCAGCTAGAACCCTGGCATGTGGGGATGGGTGGATGGTTGTGCCATTTCTCTTGACAGAGAAGTCGTGGGGGAGGAAATATTAATAGCTCAGTTTAGTTTGAGGAAGTGGTGTGACATTCAGACAGATATGTCTGTTAGTAAGTTAGTGATGCGTGAGGTATGATGTCACTCTTAGCACAAATAAACAGGAAAATTATAAACATAGGGGCAGATCCACAAAAGAATTACGCCGGCGTATCTATTGATACGCTGCGTAATTTCAAATTTCCCGCGTCGTATATTTGTTTTGCATCCACAAAACAAAATACGACAGCATCTGGGATCGTTCCGACAGGCGTACGTCTTAGTACGCCGTCGGATCTTAGGTGCATTTTTTCGGCGGCCGATAGGTGGCGTTTCCGTTGAATTCCGCGTTGAGTATGCAAATTAGCGTGTTATGGCGATTCACGAACGTACGTCCGGCGCATTTTTTTACCTTGTTTGCGTCCGGCTTTTTCCGGCGTATAGTTACCCCTGCTATTATGAGGCATACTCACTCAATGTTAAGTATTGCTGTCGTTCCCGCGTCGCCTTTTGAATTTTTTACGTCGTTTGCGTAAGTCGTTCGTGAATAGGGATTTGCGTAGAATGACGTCACCGTTGTAGACATTGGCTTGTTCCAGTTTAATTTCGAGCATGCGCACTGGGATACCCCCACGGACGGCGCATGAGCCGTTAAAAAAGAAATGTTGTTTACGTCGGGTCACGACGTATTTACATAAAACACGCCCCCATCACATCCATTTGAATTCTGCACCCTTACGCCGCCAAAGATACACTACGCCGCCGTAACTTACGGCGCAAATTCTTTGAGGATTCGAAAAAAAAAAGTAAGTTACGGCGGCATAGTGTATCTTCGATACGCTACGCCTGGCGATAATATGCGCCGCTGTTCATGAATCTGCCCCATAGAGTTTCAATGGAAAAAGAGAGCAGCAATAGTAACCTGATTAAGCCAGTAGCTCAATAGCGTACTGTGCAAGCTCTGGCCAGTGATCCATCCTCAAGACCCAGTATGCCAGAGGATTTTCGGTGGGGAAGGTGTCCAAATCTGATCTTGCCCCTAGGTATTCACGCACCATGTAAATCAAACGCTGGCGATGGTTGCTGGAACCGGTCATACCTTGGGGCTGCGGACTAAAAAATTGTCTGAACGCATCGGTCAGACGGCCACCTTCTCCACCGCTCCTTCTGTGACTCACCGAAGCCTCAGCAACACGTTGTCCAGGACCTGGATTTGGTAATCCCCCAGGTTCTGGTAACACGTTGCACAGAGCCTTCTGCAAGGCCTCCCGAAGATGTTTCATCTTCATCTTCATTTCCCTCTGCGACGGCAAGATAAGCTCCGCAACCTTACTCTTTTAACGTGGATCAAGGAGAGTTGCCAGCCAGTAATGATCCCTCTCCTTGATACCACGAACACGAGGATCCTTACGCAGGCTTTGCAGGATCAGGGAGACCATGCAGCGTAGGTTTGCTGAGGCATTCGGGGCACAGTCCTCTGGGTCACGGAGGATGACAGGATCCACAGCCACCTCATCCCAGCCACGTACAAGTCCACGGGTTCCTTGGGACTGTAAGTGATCCCTTGAAGACTGCTGCTGCCGAGTGCTAGGCTCCACCTCCATGCTGCTGATACAATCCTCCTCCTCGTCGTCCTCTTGCTGTGTGGTAGGCGGGCATGCAGGTCCACTGTCTGGATAAAGGAGGCTTGAGAGGTAAGGAAGTCCTCTTCCTCCCTCTGTTCTGCCTCAAGGGCCCTGTCCCTTATTCCACGTAGAGTGTGCTCCAACAGGTGAATTAGAGGGACAGTCTTACTGATGCATGCACGGTCACTGCTCACCATCCTTGTGGCTAGAGGTCGACCGATATATCGGCAGGCCGATATATCAGCCGATATTTGGCCGTTGGAGAAATTGGCATTAGCCGATTTTTATCCAAAATTAGGCCGATATTTAACATGGCCGTTAGCGGTGCCACGGCTCCGGAGCTAGGCCGAAGCCCCGGCCTTTCCTGATGCTGTGACCGCTGCGGCAATCCGCGGATTGCCGCCGCGGCCAAAGCATCAGGAAAGGCCGGGGCTTCGGCCTAGCTCCGGAGCCGCGGCCATCTTGGTACACCCAGCGCGGCAGCCAACCAGAAGGCCCGTAACAGCCAATCGGCGGCCGCCGCCGACATCCTCCACTGTAAAAAAAAACATTCCCTGACGTGCTGTGCCTACAAAGCCCAGAATGCAGCGCGGGCCGGTAACTGCCGGCCCGCGGCCGCCTCCGATTGGCTGTTACAGGCCCGCTCTGCATTCTGGGGATTGTAGGCAGAGGCGGGGCAGCACTCAGGGCCAATGTAGCTTTCTTGTGCTAGGAGATGCCTGGAGCGCTCCGCTGGTGGGCATTGATGAGGTGGCACTGTGGCAGTAAATGACATTATGCTGTACTGGTGGGCACTGATGAGGTGATGCACTGGTTGGGGCTGATGAGGTGATGCGCTGGTTGGCACTGATGTGGTGATGCGCTGGTTGGCACCGATGTGGTGATGCGCTGGTTGGCACCGATCTGGTGATGCGCTGGTGAGATGCACTGGTGGGCAATGATGGGATGCACTGGTGCATTGGTGGGCATTGATGAGGTGGCACTGATGAGGTGGCACTGATGGGCTGCACTGTTGGGCACTGATGAGGTGGCACTGATGGGCTGCACTGGTGGGCACTAATGAGGTGGCACTGATGGGCTGCACTGGTGGGCACTAATGAGGTGGCACTGATGGGCTGCACTGGTGGGCACTGATGTGACACTGACAGGGTGCACCCCACCTCTCCACCCTAAACAATTATCTCCTCCCCACCTCTCCACCCTAGGTTTTTTGAGATGAGGGGAAAAAAAAAAGAAATCGGCCACACATATCGGCCGCAAAAATCGGCCACACATATCGGCCATCGGCCGCCCCGATTTCCAAATATCCCATGGTGGGACTAGGGAAGGATTGTGTGATGCCATTGTGCACAAGAAAGAGGACGCCTTGGCAGCTGCTTTGCCAGATTAACTTAGCTCAGCCTGGGTGAGAGAGGATGAGGATGAGGACGGCTTGGTCATCCACTCTACTAATTTCTCTGCATGTTGAGGCTCAACACGGCCAGCTCCCGAAAACAATGACGAGCGTGTCAGACGGCCACGTCTTGAAGAGGATGCACCGTGTCCACCACCAGCGTTGCCTCTAGATGCAGAGCCTGCTTGCCCTCGTGACTCTCTGCCTTTCTTTGTTGTCCTTCCAGACATTTTAATAGCCTGCACAAGACAAAAACAGAAATAAACAGCACCTGTCCAGTAAGAGCAACTGCGTTTATGGGCAAAAACACAGCAAACGTATAGTATGATCGACAGTTTATGGGCAAAAACACAGCAAACGTATAGTAAGATCGACAGTTTATGGGCAAAAACACAGCAAACGTATAGTAAGATCGACTGAGTTTATGGGCAAAATCACAGCAAACGTATAGTAAGAACGACTGAGTTTATGGCCAAAAACACAGCACACGTGCTTTAACAGCGACTGCGTTTATGTGCAAATAAATAACACACATGCAGTAACAGCTAATGCGTGTATGTGCAATTATATGTCATGTGTGCTATATAATTGCACATACACGCATTAGCTGTTACTGCACGTGTGTTATTTAACAGCAACTGCATGTATGTGTGCAATTAAATAGCACACGTCCACTAACACTGAGTACTATGTTTCAGTTAAAACTAAACTGCATGCAGGCAATTCAACACGTTAGGCAATTTCTTTGTGCTAGCTGCAGTGCTCTAACAATAGGAATAGCTGATCTAGCTAAGCTAAACAGTGTATAAATATATGTACAACCCTAGGAAGGATGTATATATATCCTCTACACACTGCAAATGTAACTATACTGACTAGCCTTCCTGATCTATCGATCTATCTATCTATCCATCGATCTATCTATCTGGTATAAAAGACACGGTCTCTCTCGATCTCTCTCTCTCCAACTGACTGTCTGTCTGACTTGTCTTTAACAAAGCCGGAACACACTACACGAGGCCGCCTTCCAGGCAGCCTTATATAGTGTGGGGTGTGTACTAAACCCCCTGAGCCATAATTGGACAAAGCCACCCTGGCGTTGGCCAATTATTGTTCTTCGTTTTTTGCGCCTTGTGATTGGCCAAGCATGCAGGGTCATGGTGCATGCTTGACCAATCATCAGCGCGCAACGCCGCAATGAATTATGGGCCGACGCGCGTCACTCGAATTTGGCGCGAACGACCCGTTTTGTTCTAAATTCGTCGAACGTACGAACAGACGATGTTCGAGTCGAACATTATGCTCATCCCTATAAGGGTCACTAGGATCAGTCCTTCACATGTCAAGTTGTATTGCCTCTTTAAAAAAAATGACAGGCTGAGAATGAGTGTAATATAATACTGCTTAGGAGGAAGTTACAGGAGGTCCAGGCTGCCATAATGGAGTTGCTGCTAGTGATGTTGTTATGGTTGAAATCAGTGTTGGTAATGTGGATGAGGAGTATTCAAACAAAAGTATTTTAACTGCTCATAGAACTGATTCAGGAGTTGAAATGGAAAATGCGCCTGATTCTTCAGAAAATAGTAACACTATGGCAGTCATACCTCCCAACCGTCCCGGATTCTGCAGGAATTTCCCGCGATTTGAAGAAAGACCCGCGATCAGGGCTAAATTCCTGCAGCCCAGTGCCAGAACAAGTAAATTCTGACACTGGGCTCCACTCAGTGTCCACACTGCAGCCAGTAAGGATTTCTACCAGAAGGATATGTCAGCTTCTCTCTCCCCCCTTAAACTTCTACTTCCCCTCAAATTTCTGTACAGACACTGGTTGTCAGGACCGCCGGCGTCCTGGCAACTGATGACGTGATTTGCGGGTGCGCACGGTGAGGAAACCCCTGATCAGAGCGGCTCTCTCTCTCCCAGCTCCGCCCCCGGACTCCTGGCTCCGAGCTGCAAAAGTAAGGTAAGAGCGGGGCTGGGACAAAGGCTAGACAGGTTCTGTGGAGGCAGAGCAGGTTACATGTGAGGAGGAGGAGAGGGGAGGTCACATGGTAGCCAGTCTAGAGCACGTCGGGCTGTGCTTCCTATAAAACCCCCAGTCCCTTCGGCAGCCCAACTGATTGTAAAGCCCTTTAGAGCTGCCCCCTGTGCTTGTAGTATGTGATTTCACTCACTGAGCTCTTCTCCTGGCTGCATTTACTAAAGACAAAAATCTGCCCCTCAATCTTGGCTCAGCCACACCCCCTCCCCGTGTGTAGCAGAGAATGCCAGCCAGGGGTCTGCACAGAAGTTCAGCAGGTCAGTTTACTGTGCTGTATGAGTGTATATGAATGTGTGTGTGTGTATTGTATATGAGTGCATTGGTTACAACTTTGGAAGTCCCAGCAGTCTGTATATTTGTTTTTTCTTATACAGGAACTACAAGTCCCAGCAGTCTGTGTATCTGTCTTGCATACAAAAATACTAGGAGTACATGGGGTTTAGGGGGTCTGGTGTTATCTAGGAGTACAGGGTATATAGGGGTCTGGTGTTATCTAGGAGTATAGGGGGTATAGGGGAGTCTGGTGTTATCTAGGAGTACAGGGGGTATAGAGAGGTTTGGTGTTATCTAGGAGTACAGGGGGGTCTGGTGTTATCTAGGAGTATAGGGGGTATAGGGGGTCTGGTGTTATCTAGGAGTACAGGGGGTATAGGGGGGGGGTCTGGTGTTATCTAGGAGTATAAGGGGGGCCTGGTGTTATCTAGGAGTATAGGGGGGTCTGGTGTTATCTAGGAGAATAGGGGGTATAGGGGGGTCTGGTGTTATCTAGGCGTACAGGGGGTATAGAGGGGTTTGGTGTTATCTAGGAGTATAAGGGGGGCCTGGTGTTATCTAGGAGTACAGGGGGGTCTGGTGTTATCTAGGAGTACAGGGGGTATAGGGGGGGGGGTCTGGTGTTATCTAGGAGTACAGGGGGTATAGAGGGGTTTGGTGTTATCTAGGAGTATAGGGGGGTCTAGTGTTCTCTAGGAGTACAGGGGGTATAGGGGGTCTGGTGTTATCTAGGAGTACAGGGGGTATAGGGGGGGTCTGGTGTTATCTAGGAGTATAAGGGGGGTCTGGTGTTATCTAGGAGTATAGGGGGGTCTGGTGTTATCTAGGAGTACATGGTATATAGGGGTCTGGTGTGATCTAGGAGTATAGGGGGGGTCTGGTGTTATCTAGGAGTATAAGGGGGGCCTGGTGTTATCTAGGAGTATAGGGGGGCCTGGTGTTATCTAGGAGTACAGGGGGTATAAGGGGGGTCTGGTGTTATTTAGGAGTATATAAGGTATGTGTTTGTGTGACTCCAGCTTGTGGCACAGCAATCAATGTATATTATATAGGTACAAGGAAGTCCAGGTTTTGTTTAACTGTGCCTCTTTAGCCCCTACCACTGTTTGGTCGCCCTCACTTTTTGCTGCAGTGCTCACAGCGCGCTGCAGGTCACTATCTCCCTAAAATGTCCCTCATTCTCAAGTTCCAAAGTTGGGAGGTATGATGGCAGTGGACACTTCGGACGAGTCCATTGCTAATGACTACTCTTCAGATAGTGAAAGTGTGAAGTCTGATGATTCCAATCATGGTAATGTTATGCTGCGATGTGAGTCTCCTTTGCCATATGTTCAGAGAAAGGGTCTATGGAGGGAGGCCGGCTCTCTGGTGTTTTGCCTGTAAAAGGTGGGGGCCCATTGCCAGGTATTGTTTGGTGGCTAATAATATGCAAAGAAAATAGTACCCTAAAACAGAGGCATTATAAAGTTATTCTGTTAAATGGGATAGCAATCCAATGCATAGAGGCCATAGTAGTCAAAGCCAGATCCTTTTTAACCTCCCTGGCGGTATTCCCGAGCGTGACTCTGGGTTAATTTTCACTGCCAGGAGCAGTAACCCCGAGTCACACTCAGGGTAACTTAGCAGAACTGTAAGCGGAGTCCCTTTACCTTCTCCTGGTGATCCAGCGATGTCATCCGATGAGATCGTCGGCCTGCATCTGACTTCCTGGTTCCATTCCCTGCGAGCAGCAGCCGCTCATGGGAGCGGAACTAGTCGGGAGATTCAAAAGTGACACACACATAAAATAGGTAATACATTGTAATCTGAGAGGATTACACTGTATCATCTCAGATCTGACACTTGATCACTGTACAGTGCCCCTTGCCTGACATTTTACTGATATTTGTGCCCATAAAATATTCATAACATGGCATCAAAAAAACGCCACTTTACGACAAGAGCACTATTGGACCAGTTGAGTGACAGCGACATGGAGGTGCTCACAGAACTGAGCGATAGTGAGTCATGGGGAAATTTGTCGTCTGAAACTGATCTGGCAAGTGACAGCGGCGATGATCCTGCACATGACCTCGATGTGCGCACTTGGTGCCCTATTGACTGCGATACGGACCAGGTAGCGCCCCCCCAAGATTCTTGTTCACTGGATCACCTGGGATGAATGTAGATGTTGAGTGTGTCAACCCTCTGGCATACCTGCAATTATTCCTGAGGAGGTAATTGAAAAAATTGTCACCGAGACAAATCGCTACAAAGAGCAGCAATCTGCTACGCTGCATGCCAGGTTTTCCAGAATCAGAAAGTGGGAACCGGTGACCAAAGAGGACATCTGGCAGTTTCTGGGACTCATCATTCTTCAGGGGGTGGTGGGGAAACCGCTCCAGAAATGGTACTGTACCACCAATAAGTTACTGGCCATTCCGTTTTTTGGCACCGGTTTTCCCTCATCATGAAGTATTTCCACTTCACGAACAATGACGAATTTGATGAGGCCACGCATCCTGCACCCAAACTAAACAAAATCTGAGAGGTATGCCAAATTATTGTGACCAATTTCCAGCGGACCTACGTGCCAGAAAGGGACGTCAGTGTGGATGAAAGTTTGATGGCCTACAAGGGACACCTAAGCTGGATACAGTACATTGCATCCAAAAGAGTACGGTTTGGCATCAAATCCTACATGCTCTGCAAGTCATCCACTGGGTACATCTGGAATTCGGTCATTTACACCGGTAAAGGCACAAAGTTCAACCACAGGTATAGTGGCTTTGGGATGGCCACATCATCTGTCCTTACACTGCTGGAGCCATTGCTGAACCAGGGATATTGTGTGACCACGGACAATTTCTACATGTCTCCAAAACTATGAGGTTTTGCTACAAAACAAGACTGATGAATATGGTACCGTTAGGCCTAACCGACGTGACATGCCATGTATGTTTGCCAGGAAAAAACTCAAAACCAGAGAAATGGTTGCCTGGCAGAAGGGTAAGATGATGGCAATGCGATGGCGAGACAAGAAGGAAGGACGTGTGTCTCATGAGTACTGTGCACAATACCTCCACTGCCATGGTCCACACAAAACGTGGGAAAGATGTGCTGAAGCCGCAAGTCGCGATAGACTATAACAACACCATGGGAGGTGTCGACAGAGCCGATCAGGCAATGACATTTTATTCGGCTACGTGCAAACAGCAAACAAAAAATTATAAGAATATCTTTAGGCATCTTCTGTAACAATGCCTTTGGAATGCATATATCCTGTACAGAGCAAAGAGTGACAAGCCTCTTGTTCATTCTGAGTTTATCTGGAAGGTAGCTGAGCAGATTTTTGTCAACCACCAGATGCCATCAATAGCTGTGTACAGACCTGGAGGTCGGGCTGTTGACGTTGTCAACCCAGATCGCCTGACTGGTCGTCACTTTATGGACTACACCCCGCCAACCGCAAAAAAGGCAGCACCCACCAGGATGTTCATGGTTTGCTGCTCAAAGAGAGATGGCAATGGAAAGAAAGTCCAAAAATAAACCAGGTTCCATTGTCCTGATTGTAACGTCAGACTTTTTGCAGTCCCATGTTTCAAAATGTATCACACTCAGGATGTTTATTGAATTTTCTTTGTTTGACAAATTTCATTATTTTTTATTACATTATTGAATAAAATTATATTATTTATTAGATTATAATTCATGATTTTGGGTTTCAAACTTTATCACATCTGGGATGTCTACTAGAGTCTTTTTTGGTCAGGTTTAAAGGGGTTGTAGAGAGAAAAAATTTCCCTAAATAGCTTCCTTTACCTTAGTGCAGTCCTCCTTCACTTACCTCATTCTTCGAGATGAAGAACAGGAAGTAAGGATTTCTCAGAAGAAAGAAGGACATTTAAAAGCAAAATCAAAGGATGAGGTAAGTGAAGGAGGACTGCACTAAGGTAAAGGAAGTTATTTTGGGGGAACACAATTTACATTTACAACCCCTAATTAGTAATTACTAAGAATTGCAGGCCTATAATGCACAACACCAAATTGTCATGCAAAAAATTGTACCACTTTTGGTAAAAAATTCCTGACATAATCAAGATTACATGCTGAAAATAGTTGGTTAAGGCAGGAAAAGGCATCAGTTTATGGAACAACCGAGTAAGCTTAAAATTGAGGTAGCCTCATTTTCACTAAGGTACAACGCTGGGGGGAACAAATCTTTTGTTAGCAGCCCTTAGTGAGCTGCATATACTGTACAGTATGTTATGAATTTCTGGTTAATGTTTCTTTGCTATGAATAAGGTTTAGATGCGAGTCAGAGATTTGGCCTAAATTTTTGGAATATTATGGAGGACCGTATTAATATTTGTAAGGATAAGCCTCAGGATTTGTTAAGTTTCTTGTTTGCTTTTTGTTTTATAAATTTTTTAAAGTTAAGGTGGGAAAAATTATTCCAAATTGTTAGATTTAGTCTACCTGAAAGGGGAATCATTGGATATGCCCTAAATTAGCAGCTGAATACATTTTGTTTAACCACTTAAGACCTGGACCAAAATGCAGGTAAAGGACCTGGCCAGTCTTTGCGATTCGGCACTGCGTCGATTTAACTGACAATTGCGCAGTCGTGCGACGTGGCTCCCAAACAAAATTGGCGTCCTTTTTTTCCCTACAAATAGAGCTTTCTTTTGGTGGTATTTTGAAAAAAAAAACAAACAATATTTTGTCCTTTTTGCTCTAATAAATATCCCCCAAAAATATATAAAACAATTATTTTTCCTCAGTTTAGACCAATACGTATTTCTTCTACCTATTTTTGGTAAAAAAAATTGCAATAAGCATTTATCGATTGTTTTGCGCCAAATTTATAGTGTTTACAAAATAGGGGATAGTTTTATTGCATTTTTATTAATATTTTTTTTTTTTACTACTAATGGCGGTGATCAGCGATTTTTTTTCCTGACCACGACATTATGGCAGACACATCGGACAATTTTGACAAATTTTTGGGACAATTGTAATTTTCACAGCAAAAAATGCTATAAAAATGCATTGTTTACTGTGAAAATGACAATTGCAGTTTGGGAGTTAACCACTAGGGGGCGCTGAAGGGGTTAAGTGTGACCTCATATGTGTCCCGCGGCCGCAGTCACGGAGCTTCGGACTGGGGCGCGTGCGCTGCGGGCGCGCCCGCGACCCATGACTGGGCACTTAAAGAGGACGTACAGGTACGTGCTTGTGCCCAGCCGTGCTATTCTGCCGACGTATATGTGCAGGAGGCGGTCCATAAAAGTTTATTTTTTAGGGGAACCACCCCTTTAACATTGCATTTCCCACATTAATGACAATTAGAATCGGCTGGTTTTATTAAAATAAAAAACGTCCGTACGTACCGTTTGCTATATGCGTTCTCACCGCCACTTCCGGGTACGATGGTGGGGATGGGCATTCCTAATTGATGGACAGGCATCTGACCGACGCATACATCGCGACACGAGATGCCGAAAAAAGCCGAACGTCGGTGCGGCTCTATACGGCGCATGCGCACCGACGTTTTTCGGCATCTCGTGACGCAATGTATGCGTCGGTCGGATGCCTGTCCATCAATTAGGAACGCCCATCCC
This sequence comes from Rana temporaria, assembly GCF_905171775.1. Lineage (NCBI taxonomy): Eukaryota > Metazoa > Chordata > Amphibia > Anura > Ranidae > Rana > Rana temporaria. The sequence continues at coordinate 371,865,509 of NC_053489.1, forward strand.
CACCATCGTACCCGGAAGTGGCGGTGAGAACGCATATAGCAAACGTTTTTTTTTTAAATAAAACCAGCCGATTCTATGCAATGTTAAAAGTTTATTTTTAGGGGAACCTCTACTTTAAGTGGTTAAGACAGGAGTTGGTAGAATGCCATATTAGCCTTTGGAGTTATTGTATTTATTATACATTTTTGTTATTCAGGGGAAAAAAATATCCAAGTTTATATGTTTTGTCCACCTGAAAGGGGAGTTTTTGGGTAGCATCACATGATGTGAAACGTGTCAGCCACCTTTTTCCTGTTGTTCACTACGTTTTAAGTAATAAAGTGATTCAGCGCTGGAAAAAATATAATATAAGACTAAACTAAAATAGATTGCAAGCCAGCACTGCAGATATAATCCAAAAAATATCTCAAAGTGAATAAATAAATAAATAGTGCAGCGCAAGTGAATATGCCTAAAAATTCAAATAATCAAAAATAGATACATAATAAAAAATAAATACATAAAGTCCATAAAGTGCAAAGTGATAAAGGTGCTCCAAAAAAATATACAGTGGTGATATATAGTGCAGAAATCTTCATCAGATCTGTGACCCATAGGACAGGATAATCCTCCACCAAGGCTAATGGATGACCTCTCACCTCAGCGATTCGACCTGTGGCTAGGTCAAAAAGCAAATATCATATCCTCCACACAGTAAATGGCAAGCAGCTTTCAGGGTTCAACTCCAAAAACGTCCACCAGATGGAACCAGCAAGCAATAAACAAATAATCTCCCATAGATCATTCAATGGACCGAGAAAGAGTAAAAAACACTCTAAGTGTTCACTGCTTAAAAGGTTTAATAATCACAACAAAAGTTTAAAAACCACTCACATTGTAAAGCACTCTGGTCCGAGTGCAAAGATAGCAGCTTGTACCGCAGCTCAGAGGCCCGGATCAATGTGTACAGCGTGTGTAGGTCTCTGAGGCAAACGTGGATGACGTCGTCGTAGCTCCTCCCCCTCGTACGCGTTACATCCCAATGTAGGCGGGACTTCATCAGCATGGGGCGGGGATCAACGCAGACGTCCCACAACACTATATATACAATACGGTTGCCATAGCAGCACAAAAGGAGCCAATTGACTAGCGCCATCTGGTGTTTGCAAAGCAACACGCCAGGCAAAGGTAAAATAAAATCTAAATAGTATATTTAAAAATAGCCTGAGAATAGCGCCATCTTGTGTACAAACACAAGACTGAAGATACTTAAATCTTAAGGGACAATATTCAGTCGGGCAATCAGGTTAAAACCAACCAATTATTTAAAAATATATAAAAAATATATAAAAAATATATTTAGACGTCATCCGCATCTACCTCACCTAAGACCAAAATATTTACATTACAAGTTTACAATATATAACTGCATCAACATATCAAGGCAGTTCAAGCTAGAAAAGCAATTATAGTAAAAATTATAAATAATAAAAAATTATATAATAATACCCAAATAAAAATTTGGATACCTATAATAAAACATAACATTAAAATACAATCCCCAAAGTACTTCTCAACGATTAGATATAAAGCAGTTGAGATCGAACTCAACGTTCAATCCCAACGGCACAGAAACCTTCATCTCGTATATCCAGAACGATTCTCGTTTACTCAATTGCCGAATATAGTGACCTCCTCTCCAATGTCTGGTGACTTTCTCTATACCCCAAAATTTGAGGCATTTGGGGTCCCTCTGATGATGGTCTCTAAAGTGTTTGGATACGCTGTGGGTCTTAATGCCACGCTTAATGTTGCTCACATTCTCACCCACTCTCACGTGCAATTCACGTGAGGTGCGCCCTATGTACTGTAACCCGCAGTCGCACTCGAGCATATAAACTAGGCCCTCTATTGCGCAGGTGATCAACTGCTTTATCGGATACTCTACATGGGTAACATTGGAAACAAAAGATTTACGTTTTTTAATATTCCGTTTTGCATGTTTGCATGTGGCACACCTACCACAGGCATAGAACCCGGACAGGAAATTAAAAAGCCTAGGACGAGGAATGACAGGTGGGTCAGTGACTCCAGGTGCCAATCGGTCTCTAAGTGAAGGTGCCTTTTTATAGATAAATTGTGGGCGCTCAGGAAGGACAGGACCAAGAATTACATCTCCCTTTAGTATCGGCCAATATTTGGCAACAATTTTCTCGAATGCTTTATGTTGAACATTAAAATCCAATAGCATCTTGAAACTAGTTTTTCCTACATCATCTTTGGGAGGATTGTCCTGTATCATCAGATTTCTATCTGTTGTCCTAACTTTTTCTATTTCTTGCTCTATCAAGGGCTTAGAATATCCCTTTGCAACAAATCTAGTGGCCAACTCACGGGACTGCACCAGGAAATCAGATTCCCTGGTGCAGTTTCTCCGCAGTCTCACAAATTGGCCACGGGGTATGTTGCACAACCACAATCTGTGGTGACAACTATTTAATGGAATATATCCATTCCTGTCCACCGATTTAAAGTGGTTCTTAGTCACCAATCTAGATTCTGACTTGGATATCTCCAAGTCCAGAAAGGTCACCTGTTCCGTAGAAACGGTCCAGGTAAGGACTATACCCAGTTGATTGGCATTCAACCTTGTCATAAAGGCATTTAAAGATGGCATATCGCCTTCCCAGATGAGCACCAAATCATCTATATACCTTCGATAGCAACAGAGCTGGGGCGGCATATCATGGAAGATCGCATCATGCTCCCAGTGGGCCATAAATATATTGGCCACACTGGGAGCAAAACGAGCCCCCATTGCTACTCCGCAGCGCTGAAGAAAAAACTGTTTATCAAACCAAAAATAGTTTTTAAGTAGACAAAATTCCAAACTATCCAAAAGGAAACGTACATGCTCAGGGTCCAGATTAGTGGACTCCAGAGCCCATGCAACCGATGTGAGGGCTGCATCGTGCCCTATAATGGTGTACAAAGACCCCACATCGGCTGTCACCAGTATCGTTCCAGGTGTACATGTAATGGAACTCAAAATTTGGATAATTTGCTTAGTATCTCGTAGATATGCAGGCAACTTACAGACTAACGGCTGCAAAAACACATCCAAATATTGCCCTAATCGAGAACTGACTGAGTCGATCCCATTCACGATCGGGCGGCCTGGGGGCCGTTCTGCGTTTTTATGCAGTTTCGGCAAGAAGTAAATAATCGGGGTCCGACAATAGTAAGGATCGAGATAAGCAGCTTCCTTCTTATTAAGGATCCCCGATCCCTTACCTCTTTCAATCAAAACATGGAGATCATTTTTAAAATTCATCATTGGATCGCCTCGCAGCAAAAGGTAAGTATCCTGGTCCCCAAGCAACCTACTCATTTCCTCAAAATAATAGGTCTTGCTGAGGACCACCAACCCACCCCCCTTATCTGCGGGGCGAATAACGATCTCATTGCGTTTTTCCAGGGAAGTGATACCCCTCTGTATGCACTGCGAATCTTTCACTTTCTTAATTCGCAAACTATCAAGATCTTTACACACTAAATTCCGAAACACAGCCAAGTGTTTAGTATCAGTGTGTTGGGGATTGAAAACAGATTTGTTTCTTAATGTAGAGTGATTGGAGGGATTAGAAGCAACAGCTGGAGCATTCCTCATAACTGGATTGGATAAGAAATACTTCAAGTTTAAATTTCTTATATACTTCTGCACACTCACATACGTTTCAAACTTATTAAGATTGCGTACAGGAGCAAACTTTAAACCCCTATCAAGCACTCTAATCTCGTCCTCAGTGAGATCAACTCCACTGAGGTTAAAGATTCCAGTGCCGATCACGGCCTTGCTCTTTTGGACTCTTCTCCCCCCCCCTGACTCCTCTTGATTTTTTCTTTTGGGCCTGGATTGGCCCGGAGGAGGTAATATTGGGGGCGGAGGATATGGGAATGGAGGGGGCTCCCTCCAGTCCCCGGTCCAAGTAGTTGGGAAAGGTGGAGGGCCCCTCCACGGGGTCCTCCCCTGCCCTAAAAAATGCTGTTGGTTAGTGGGTGGGGGTCCATCCCAATAATTTTGCAATGGTGCATAGTAGTTGTAAGTGGACAAGGGGGGAGGTTGGAAATTACCAGAGGGGACACTTCCTCCACCTCTATTATGACCTCTTCCCTTACCATACATAGTTTTCCAAGGTGGAGTTTCCTGTATAACAGGAATATGAGATGATCTCCCACCTGATAAACTCGCCTTGCCCCTACTATTTTTATTATTTTTACCCCTTCCCTTATGTGGGCCAAGACCTTTACCTGTCGGTGTGCCTTGTGTCATAGGAGTCTTATCCCGAATGGGATTAACACTCCAAAAAGCAGTTGCCTCTTGAGCCCCCGGGGTAGGTAATGGCTCTGCCGTATCCATAGAGGATGGCAAAGCGGCTGTTCCTGTGATAGAACTCAAGGATTGCCACTTATACACGTTATTCACTACGTTTTGACTGCATTGCTTTGGTTGTTATTTTTTTATTTTATTTGAACAATAAAGACATCGTTTTAAGGAGTGCGGGAGTCCAGGATCTTCTTCTATCCAATGCACCTGTGCATAGCCAGCACCCTTTTGGTTTAGTGGGATGGAAGCAAAGCCAAGGGATCAGCAGTATTTAGAGTGGTATTATCTCTCGCTTCAACTACCTGGACTAACAGCTGCATGCCTTTTATGGTTTAAGATAAGGATTTGTGAAAAGCAGCATTCAGTTTAATTTTTTTTTTCTCTCCTTATGATGAGAATCGATTTTAGAGTGGGTTTATCATTAAGAAATCATGGTTATTTTAATAGTTTGTTCAAAGTCAAAGCAGCCAGGAAAAAAACTAAAGTTCCTGGGCTTCAAGGGAGGGTCTATATTCAAAAATAGCAAGCTAATATATATTGTGGATAAGACTGGGTTGGCGGGGCTCCTTCACTTGGAACAGAAATGTTTGTCAACAACCTCCCTCAAGAGATTTATTAAGATAAATTAAATCCACCTTTTCAGATTGCTGGAACATTGTATGAGTTTTCCTCAGACTGGTGCAGTCTGAGATGAGGTGGCATCACTGATTATTCAAATAATGATCTGGGCACCTTGGTTTGTTTAGGTGACTAGTTGTTAGTTATAGGGTTGAGCAAACCCGAACTGTAAAGTTTGGGTTCATACCGGACTTTTGGATTTTTGGTACCTGGACCCGAACAATTTACTGTAAGTTCGAGTTCGGTGTTCAGCAATGTAATGGCGCGCTGCAGGGCAGCCAATCAACATTTGTTTAACTCGTGTGACCTAGAAGCCATCACAGCCATGCCTACTAATGGCATGGCTGTGATTGGCCAGTGCAGCATTTGACCCAGCCTCTATATAAGCTAGAGGCACATAGCACAGCACGTCACTCTGCTTTAGATAGGGTAGAGAAAGGCTGGCGCTGCTGCTGCTCTGAGGGAGAGAATTAGATAGGAGTCAGTCAGTCCTGCTTCAGAAATCAAATTACTCAGCGATCTACATAGCACAGCAAGTCACTCTGCTTTAGATACTTTAGAGAAAGGTTCCTGGTGTTGGTTTTAGGGAGAGAAATAGATAGGAGTCAGTCCTGCTTCAGAAATCAAATTACACCAGCACTGCATATGTTACTGTGAGATACACTCTTCAGATACTTTTCTTCTATTGTGCTATTCAAAAAACACCCATTTAGGGCAAAAAAAATATTTTGCAGCGTTTGCTCCATATCTGTACGTGTGAGATAAACACTTTATAAACTGTTCTTCTATTGTGCTATTCAAAAAAAAAAACACCCATTTAGGGCAAGATCCTGAGACAAGTAAATAATGCGCATGGGTACATATAAACCTTAGGTGTCAGATACAGCATAAACACAACATGGTAATAAAAGTCAGAATGTGACAGTTTTGGATAAACTGATCAGGAAGTCTGTGTTAAAAATTGAGATGGGTAAAATACTTCCAGGGCTGCCATCAGAGGGGAACAGAGACCATGTTCCAATTTCTAGAAAAAGGGCAAGGAGAGAGGCGCCTCTGGGTGTAGTAGCTTAAAAACAATTTAATGGTTAAAAAACAAATACATGTGGTTGTTGCACTCACATTTGAGCAGTATGGAACAGGCACGTAAAGGTTTCTTTTAGGCTGGGTGAGCAGTCATCCGAAGAGGTGAGTTCCTTTTCCAGTCAGAGGGAGCGCTGTGCGGGGAGGTCACTTTTTCATCCGAAGGATGGCATCCATGGGGATGTAGATGATTCTCAACCCGAGGTCTGGAGCGCACGTGGAAGGCTGGCGAGGACGGATGACGTCACTGGTATGCGACGCGTTTCAGAGTCTCAAAAACAGCTGATGGATTTTGCTGCTTACACTCCTTTCTCAAGCATAACGGAGGAGGGGCACGGAACTAGTATTTATTGGTGTGGAGGGGGCGGAGCAAGGCGAAGGTGGGGCGGGACGGAATGCGGAGTAATGTGAAGGAAGGAAGTGTGGGCGTGAATCAAGGAGTGTCAGTGTGTGAATAGGAGACGGGCGTATAGGACGAGGGCGGGCAATGAGAGATTGAGTTAGATCTAAACGAACGGGGAGAGGAGGAGGGGCCGTGAATGGGACTAAGGTGGAATGTGATGGGAAGTGTCAGAAAGGGGGAGCGGACGGGGACAGTGTTGGAGGAGAATTAAGTGTAGTGTGAACGTAATGAGGAACAATGATGGATAAGTAATGAATGGGGGTGTGTGGGCTGCACTTGTACGAATAAAGATAATAAGAATAAAGGGAACTAATGAGAACAATGTTAAGGTCACAAATGCAGTAGAAGTGACAGGGGGGGCCATGTGGTGTGGAGTATATGTGGGGAGCTAATATTATTGACTATGATGTGATGGATATATAATATGATTTAATATAAGATGATACTGACTGTAGGTGAATTTGATATTAGTCAGTATATATTAGCTGGAGGAATAAGGTGGGAGTGATGGCACTAATATGTGCCAATATACCAAGGGGGGGGGGTTGGGGAAGGGACGGAGGGGGGGGGGGGGGCGCTGGAAAGGGAAGGATAGTGGGGGAAAAAGAAGAAGAAGTGGGGAAGGGGGGGGGGGGGGTTGGGGAGGAAACAAGAGACAGAAAGGGGGAGGGGGAAAGGGAGGGAGAGGGAATGAGGGGGGGGGGAGAGTGATACATGGGGTGTGCACAGTATATATACAACAACATGTGGATAAGAAGTCCACAAGGTGTGCACAGTATATGTACAACAGCATGTGGATATAGAGTCTGATAAAATGGATCCTTAGAGAATACAAAGATAAAAAATTGTCTACATACGCGCTAGATGTTCAGAAGTGGAACAGCAGAGGATTCATATATACAGTGGTATAGACATACATAAATAAATAAATAAATATATAAATACATATACATATACACAACCTGCATAATAGTACGTAGTATATAGTAGAAGGAGGTATGAATGGAAGGTATAAATTACGGATATGTACAGGGGGAGCGTATGTATGCCCGTGAGCCTGTATTTGAGAGGGCAAAATGTATAGAGGTATAGTGATAAGTGGGTTATAGAATGGTGGCAATCTCAATGCTTTCGTTGATGCCACCCGGAGAGAGGGCATCTAGGGTGTATATCCAATACGTTTCCCTGGCGCATAGTTTTTTAAATCTTTCTGCTGGGGTGAAGGTGTTGCTAATTTGTTCTATAACCCATACTGAGAGTCCTGTGGTTGATTGCTGGTGTGTGGTGGTAAAGTGTTTAGGCACACTATGGGGGTCGGTGCCGCCTTCTATGTTTCTTCGATGTTCCCCAAAACGTTGTCTCAGGGGTCGAATGGTGCGGCCCACATACAGCAAGCCGCAAGGGCAGGTGAGGGCATACACGACGAAATCCGAAGAGCAATTGAAGAATTCCTTCAAATGGTAAGTTTTTTGTTTGGTTTGAAAACTTTTTTGTCCATGTTTGACAAAATGGCATGTTTTGCATCGTGGTTTACGGCATTGGTACATGCCGACCAGAGGTATGAGGCAGGGCACAGCGGGTAGGTTTGGGTTGTATTTCAGTTTGCTGGGGGCGATTTTGCTTTTTAGATTTGGTGCTCTTCTGTAAATCACTTTTGGACGAGCAGGAAGGATCGATTTCAGATGAGGATCTTGTAGCAAGATATTCCAGTGTTTGGAAATAATGGCTTCCATATTTTTATGTTTTTGGTGGAAGGTGGTCAAAAACCTGGTGGAGCAGTCGTCAGTGTTTTTCTTTGCTTTGGGGGTGGGTTTGTTTAAATAGTGATTGAAGGCATCTTCTATCAATTTTTCCGGATATTGTTTGTCTCTGAACTTCTGTTTGAGATTTTGGCTGAGAGTAATATAGTCGGAATCTTTGGTACAGTTTTGTCTAAGTCGACAAAACTGTCCTTTGGGGATATTGTTGGTCCAGTTGGATAGGTGGCAGCTCTTATAGTGCAAGTAAGAGTTACCAGCTGTAGGTTTTGTGTAGGTCTTAGTACAGATGGTATGGTCTTCATGTCTCAACTCGAGGTCCAGGAAAGCCATGGTGAGGGGATCAGAAACGGAGGTGAATGACAGACCGTAGGAATTGTGATTACAGTATTCTACAAACGGTTTGATGGAGTCGGTGGGGCCATCCCAGATGATAAGGATATCATCGATATACCTTCCAAAGAAGGCAATATGCGATGTAAAGGGGTTGTTATTGAAAATATGATGGTTCTCCCAGAAACCCATCGCGAGATTAGCGTATGAGGGGGCAAAATTGGCTCCCATGGCAGTCCCCTGGATTTGCTGGTAGAAGGTGCCGTCAAAGGTGAAATAGTTATGTGTCAAGCAGAAGTTAGTGGCTTTGTGGATGAAATTGGCCTGGCGGGGGTTAAGTAGTGGTTCCTGGAGAAGGGATTGTTCTAGGGCCATTAGTCCGAAAGAATGTGGTATGGATGTATACAATGAACATACGTCCAAGGACAGCCAACTGTAGGAGGGTTCCCACTGGTAGTGCGACAATAGTTCCAAAAGGTGTGAGCTGTCACGTATGAAAGATGGTAATTGGGAGACTATGGGTTGGAGAAATTGGTCAATATAGAGACTGAGACCAGTGGTGACGCTGTCCATGGCTGCCACTATCGGTCTTCCTGGTGGGTCGGTAAGGTTTTTGTGTACCTTGGGTAGGTAGTAAAAATACGGGATTTGAAAAAACTTTTTTCGAAGGTAGGAGCTTTCTGTTTTGGTGATAATCTTGTCTTTTAATGCCTCTGAGATCAAGTCATATACCTCTTTGGCATAGTCCGTAGTTGGATCACTTTTGAGTTTTTTGTAGGTGCTATCGTCCGATAGGAGTCTGTATGCTTCTTTGAGATATGCATCTTTGTTGAGGAGTACGATTCCTCCCCCTTTATCGGCTGATTTTACTATGATGGAATCATCTGATATTAATGAGTCTAGGGCTTTTATTTCTGATGGAGTAAGATTATTGTATTTTGATGGAGAGCTACATAGTTTTGTCAGATCAGCGTAAACCACTCTGTAGAATGTTTCGAGATATGGACCTTTGGACTGATGGGGGAAGAATGTGGATTTTGGTTTTAATGTTGACTGGATAATCGGGGGTGAAGTGGCTGGGTGTTGGGTGTAGAGTCTCAGGAGATCATCTTCATCGGGGGTCTCATTGCAATATTCAGGGGAGTGAACAGAGAGGTCAATGAAACTACGGGTAGGTGAAGTGAGGGGGATAGGCGGGGTGATGGGGTTGAGGTCGTCTTTTTCTTGTTTAATGTGAAAATGTCTTTTAAGAGTCAGATTTCGTATATAGTGGTTCAGATCCTTGAACAGAAGGAAAGGATTGGGGTGATTGATTGGTGCAAAACTCAAACCGCGACTAAGGAGAGAGGAGTCAGCTGCAGTAAGTGGGTGAGAGGACAGATTGAAGATTTTTATAGTTTCTGGTATTTTAGAGTGTTTGGACGATTGTTTTCTTCGCCCTCCTCTGCAGCCTCTTCTGTGAGCTTTCTTTTTCGTGAGACTGAGGCTGGTGGAGGGCTGGGTACTAAAAAAGATGATGATGATGGTGGAGGTGGTGTAGCAGGCGTAATGTTTGTAGTGATGGAGGCAGTGGCAGGAATGGAGGGTTCCAGATCTGTGGTGTCCATTTGCTGATTATTGGGAGGTGAAGTGTGGTTGTAAGTAGTTTGAGAGCATATGGGTGGTATCAATAATGTAGTGGGAATGGCTGGTCTATTGTAGAACTGGTTAAGGGCTAAAATCAGCCCATTCTTTTTATCTTTGTTGGCTGTATGAATTTTGGTTTTGCGGGCACCTGCTGAATAAGCAGAGGTAGGTAGTGTATTTTGAATAATGGTGGTGGGGCACAGTGGCGCCCTGTGCTGTCTATAAGGTGCAAAATGACGAGGGAATTGTAAACTCATAAGGGATGGGAGGGGCTGATCGGATGGGTTTTGAGAGGTGAGGAATGGGGTAGGTTTTGTGTATGTGAGAGCTGATGGGTATTTCTTGTTCCATGAGAAAATTCTATCTGAGTTATAGTCATCAATATCTCGTTTGAATTTTCCTGTTTTTGTATCGATGAGCAACCGTTCATCTTGTTGTGTGTTGTTTTTGAGGGTCTCCAACCAGCTAGCTGGAACGGGTAATTTTTGGCTGGCAATGTCATTTATGATAGTTATTAGTTGTTTTTTGAATTTTTCATATCTGTTGTTTCTATGGGTAATAAGTATTTGCATCCATTTGGTTGTACAAAATTCGGCAATACTAGCCCACTCTTTTGAGCTCTCGCTATCTAGGAATGTGGGGCATTCTTTCATCACCCTTAGGCCTCTAGGAGAGACTTTAGTTTCAATGTATTGTGATAAGAAGAATTGGTCCCACCATTGTTGATTGGTGGTTTGTATTAGCCGTTCAAGTTGTTTGAACTTTCCACATAGCATATAGCGTGATTTTCCGGAGAGTTTGACGTCATCAGAGAAATTGATCGGCGTAAGCATGGAGTAGATTTGTTCTAAGATCACATTTTTGTTCATCTCTATGTTAGAGATGATGTCCATGGTGAGCAAATGGGATAGGATGGCTGATGGACTGGTGTAAATTGTGTACAAAAACACGAGGGGGGGGGTAGTTAGATGTGCAGGCTAAAAAGGTGGGCGTGTGGGAGCACGTCAACTTTTAGATCATTTATATGAGAACGTATATATATATATATATGGATGTACATACACACGTCCTTAGGTGCATGCACATACGTGTATGTGCATGATATGTTAAAAAACTTGATTCACAGGTGGGGGGGTGGTGTGGGAGGGGGGGGGGGTAAAAATAAATGAGATGAGTACAATAAATAAAAGGAAAGAAAATTTAAATAAAAGTAAAATTAAGATGAATGTGGTTGGTACAAATGGGAAAAAAAAATATATATAATAATAGAAATAAAAATAAATATAAATATAAAAATTAAAATAAAAGGATAAAATGAAAATAAGAATAAAAAATAAAAAATAAATATAAAAATAAAAATAAATATGAATGGGTATGGAGGGAAAAATAGTATATACGCTGTGCACTTAGAAGTATAACGGTCTGCAGCATTAAAGTGGTTCAGAAAACAGTACAGAGACAAGTAAATAATGCGCATGGGTACATATAAACCTTAGGTGTCAGATACAGCATAAACACAACATGGTAATAAAAGTCAGAATGTGACAGTTTTGGATAAACTGATCAGGAAGTCTGTGTTAAAAATTGAGATGGGTAAAATACTTCCAGGGCTGCCATCAGAGGGGAACAGAGACCATGTTCCAATTTCTAGAAAAAGGGCAAGGAGAGAGGCGCCTCTGGGTGTAGTAGCTTAAAAACAATTTAATGGTTAAAAAACAAATACATGTGGTTGTTGCACTCACATTTGAGCAGTATGGAACAGGCACGTAAAGGTTTCTTTTAGGCTGGGTGAGCAGTCATCCGAAGAGGTGAGTTCCTTTTCCAGTCAGAGGGAGCGCTGTGCGGGGAGGTCACTTTTTCATCCGAAGGATGGCATCCATGGGGATGTAGATGATTCTCAACCCGAGGTCTGGAGCGCACGTGGAAGGCTGGCGAGGACGGATGACGTCACTGGTATGCGACGCGTTTCAGAGTCTCAAAAACAGCTGATGGATTTTGCTGCTTACACTCCTTTCTCAAGCATAACGGAGGAGGGGCACGGAACTAGTATTTATTGGTGTGGAGGGGGCGGAGCAAGGCGAAGGTGGGGCGGGACGGAATGCGGAGTAATGTGAAGGAAGGAAGTGTGGGCGTGAATCAAGGAGTGTCAGTGTGTGAATAGGAGACGGGCGTATAGGACGAGGGCGGGCAATGAGAGATTGAGTTAGATCTAAACGAACGGGGAGAGGAGGAGGGGCCGTGAATGGGACTAAGGTGGAATGTGATGGGAAGTGTCAGAAAGGGGGAGCGGACGGGGACAGTGTTGGAGGAGAATTAAGTGTAGTGTGAACGTAATGAGGAACAATGATGGATAAGTAATGAATGGGGGTGTGTGGGCTGCACTTGTACGAATAAAGATAATAAGAATAAAGGGAACTAATGAGAACAATGTTAAGGTCACAAATGCAGTAGAAGTGACAGGGGGGGCCATGTGGTGTGGAGTATATGTGGGGAGCTAATATTATTGACTATGATGTGTGAAAATTGATAGAAGATGCCTTCAATCACTATTTAAACAAACCCACCCCCAAAGCAAAGAAAAACACTGACGACTGCTCCACCAGGTTTTTGACCACCTTCCACCAAAAACATAAAAATATGGAAGCCATTATTTCCAAACACTGGAATATCTTGCTACAAGATCCTCATCTGAAATCGATCCTTCCTGCTCGTCCAAAAGTGATTTACAGAAGAGCACCAAATCTAAAAAGCAAAATCGCCCCCAGCAAACTGAAATACAACCCAAACCTACCCGCTGTGCCCTGCCTCATACCTCTGGTCGGCATGTACCAATGCCGTAAACCACGATGCAAAACATGCCATTTTGTCAAACATGGACAAAAAAGTTTTCAAACCAAACAAAAAACTTACCATTTGAAGGAATTCTTCAATTGCTCTTCGGATTTCGTCGTGTATGCCCTCACCTGCCCTTGCGGCTTGCTGTATGTGGGCCGCACCATTCGACCCCTGAGACAACGTTTTGGGGAACATCGAAGAAACATAGAAGGCGGCACCGACCCCCATAGTGTGCCTAAACACTTTACCACCACACACCAGCAATCAACCACAGGACTCTCAGTATGGGTTATAGAACAAATTAGCAACACCTTCACCCCAGCAGAAAGATTTAAAAAACTATGCGCCAGGGAAACGTATTGGATATACACCCTAGATGCCCTCTCTCCGGGTGGCATCAACGAAAGCATTGAGATTGCCACCATTCTATAACCCACTTATCACTATACCTCTATACATTTTGCCCTCTCAAATACAGGCTCACGGGCATACATACGCTCCCCCTGTACATATCCGTAATTTATACCTTCCATTCATACCTCCTTCTACTATATACTACGTACTATTATGCAGGTTGTGTATATGTATATGTATTTATATATTTATTTATTTATTTATGTATGTCTATACCACTGTATATATGAATCCTCTGCTGTTCCACTTCTGAACATCTAGCGCGTATGTAGACAATTTTTTATCTTTGTATTCTCTAAGGATCCATTTTATCAGACTCTATATCCACATGCTGTTGTACATATACTGTGCACACCTTGTGGACTTCTTATCCACATGTTGTTGTATATATACTGTGCACACCCCATGTATCACTCTCCCCCCCCCTCATTCCCTCTCCCTCCCTTTCCCCCTCCCCCTTTCTGTCTCTTGTTTCCTCCCCAACCCCCCCCCCTTCCCCACTTCTTCTTCTTTTTCCCCCACTATCCTTCCCTTTCCAGCGCCCCCCCCCCCCCCTCCGTCCCTTCCCAAACCCCCCCCCCTTGGTATATTGGCACATATTAGTGCCATCACTCCCACCTTATTCCTCCAGCTAATATATACTGACTAATATCAAATTCACCTACAGTCAGTATCATCTTATATTAAATCATATTATATATCCATCACATCATAGTCAATAATATTAGCTCCCCACATATACTCCACACCACATGGCCCCCCCTGTCACTTCTACTGCATTTGTGACCTTAACATTGTTCTCATTAGTTCCCTTTATTCTTATTATCTTTATTCGTACAAGTGCAGCCCACACACCCCCATTCATTACTTATCCATCATTGTTCCTCATTACGTTCACACTACACTTAATTCTCCTCCAACACTGTCCCCGTCCGCTCCCCCTTTCTGACACTTCCCATCACATTCCACCTTAGTCCCATTCACGGCCCCTCCTCCTCTCCCCGTTCGTTTAGATCTAACTCAATCTCTCATTGCCCGCCCTCGTCCTATACGCCCGTCTCCTATTCACACACTGACACTCCTTGATTCACGCCCACACTTCCTTCCTTCACATTACTCCGCATTCCGTCCCGCCCCACCTTCGCCTTGCTCCGCCCCCTCCACACCAATAAATACTAGTTCCGTGCCCCTCCTCCGTTATGCTTGAGAAAGGAGTGTAAACAGCAAAATCCATCAGCTGTTTTTGAGACTCTGAAACGCGTCGCATACCAGTGACGTCATCCGTCCTCGCCAGCCTTCCACGTGCGCTCCAGACCTCGGGTTGAGAATCATCTACATCCCCATGGATGCCATCCTTCGGATGAAAAAGTGACCTCCCCGCACAGCGCTCCCTCTGACTGGAAAAGGAACTCACCTCTTCGGATGACTGCTCACCCAGCCTAAAAGAAACCTTTACGTGCCTGTTCCATACTGCTCAAATGTGAGTGCAACAACCACATGTATTTGTTTTTTAACCATTAAATTGTTTTTAAGCTACTACACCCAGAGGCGCCTCTCTCCTTGCCCTAGGGCAAGATCCTACATTTGAGAAATATGAGAACTTCAAATAAGGGACGCGGCCCCGGTCGTGGTGCTGCTGGTGGAGCTCCTGTTGCAGGGAGAGGACGTGGTCGATCTGTGCCAGCTACACGCACAAGTGAAACACCTTCCTCAGGTGCCAGTAGGCGACAGAGCCTGCAGCGGTATTTGGTCGGGCCTAATCCGGCTCTACGCACATCCCTTGCCTGGTGCATGTGCTGAATTTGGTGGTGCAGAGGTTCCTTAAAAATTACCCTGAGATGCCACAGCTGCTGCAGAAAGTGTGGGCCGTCTGTGTGCACTTTCGGCGTTCTCACCCTGCTGCTGCTCGCCTGTCAGCGCTGCAGCGTAACTTCGGCCTTCCCGATCACCGCCTCATATGCGACGTGCCCACAAGGTGGAACTCCACCTCGCACATGCTGGCCAGACTGTGCGAGCAGCAGCAGGCGATAGTGGAGTTTCAGCTGCAGCACGCACGTGTGAGTCGCTCTGCGGAACAGAACCACTTCACCACCAACAACTGGGCCTCCATGCGAGACCTGTGTGCCTTGTTGCGCTGTTTTGAGTACTCCACCAACATGGCCAGTGCAGATGACGCCATTCTCAGCGTTACTATCCCAGTTCACTGCACTCCTGGGAGAAATCTTCTGGGGATCTTTTTGGGTGTGAGCATGGGAGAGTGAGGACGTCTCTTCCTGAGCTCCCCAGCTGAGATCATGAATGAATCCCAGACAGGCTAACAATTAGCAAGCTGGTTGCAATTTATGCACCAAATACTGGGACATGTAATTTCCTTGCTAAAATGTTGAAGATGCTGGAGAAATTTAGGGAAGGTTGCTTGATTCTGGGTGGAGATTTCAATATAGTGATGGACCCAAGTTTGGATACAACATCAGGGAAAACACCCCTATCCTTTAGAGCTTTAAAATATTTAAAACAACTTCTACACACCCAACACCTGGCGGGTAATGCATGAAGGAGTAAAGGACTATAGTTACTTTTTTAAAACGCTTAAAATGTATTCGCGTATTGATGTATTTTTGGTAGATCAATTTTATTTAGAAAAAGTCAGAAATTGTACGATTGAGTCCATAACCATTTTAGATCATGCCCCAATAACTTTAACACTCTCCCCAATCCAGACAGGCCATATAGAACGGACTGAACGAATCAATACTAGACAATAAAAAGATAGCCGAGGAACTGGCAGTTAAAATAAGGGACTACTTTGAGAGGCATAGACCAGGTGAGGTGTCAGACCAGGCAGTGTGGGAAGCTCATAAGGCGGTCATAAGAGGAGAATTAATAGCTTACAGCTCCGAAAGAAAGAAAGAAAGAAAGAAAGAAAGAAAGAAAGAAAGAAAGAAAGAAAGAAAGAAAGAAAGAATTACAAGAGAAAATCAATACACTAGAGACAAAACATAATAAAAATCTCGAGCCCTCAGATATTCAACAACTACAGACTCTTCGAGGAGAACTTGCACAATGTTTAGATCGAAAAATCAATAATAAACATAGATACTTTGCTCATAGGTTCATGAGCAAGGGAACAAATGTGTGGCGGCTACTGGCTAAACAACTTAAAAAACAGCAAGAGTCTAGACATGTCCATAGCCTATTAATACGAAACAAAAAGATAGTGGAAACTCAAGAGAGAATTTCATAGATTCTATGAAAACCTATATAATATTCAGGTACCTGTGACTTCACAAATAGAGGAAAGGGAGGACCACAGAAGGGAAGAGATACAAGATTATATCAGGGAGTCATCAAAGCCTACCCTATCGGAAACAATTACAGCAGAAATGGAACATCCAATCACAGTGGAAGAGCTGAGCAGAGCAATAGAAGCCTTGCCGACAGGAAAAAGTCCTGGCCAAGATGGGTTGACAAATACTTATTACAAAAAATACTCGGCTGAGTTGATAAAACAGTTGTGCAATTATTTTAACACAATTAATGCAACTAATCTGCTGCCTCCAGAAGCGCTGTTGGCATATATTACTGTACTCCCAAAGGAAGAGAAAGACTCTCAGAACTGCGCCAATTATAGGCCTATTTCACTGCTCAACTCAGACACTAAACTGCTGTCCAAAATCCTAGCTCAGCGATTACAAAAACATATCGGGGACTTAGTTCACCCAGACCAGACAGGATTTATGAAAGGACGTGAGGCAAGGGACAACACCATCAGGGCACTTCACCTTCTTCATTGGATGCAACATGGGCCAGAGAAAGCACCAAAGATCGTACTATCAATGGATGCTGAAAAAGCCTTCGATAGGGTGAATTGGGGATTTATGAGTGAAGTCTTGAGGGGGGGTGGGCCTGGGGGACCGCATGATGGGATGGGTAATGGCCCTTTATGCGGACCCAAGAGCGAGGGTTAAAGTAAATGGTACAATATCGGAATATCTTAATATACGAAATGGAACAAGACAGGGCTGTCCACTTTCACCATTAATATTTGCTTTAATATTAGAGCCATTTCTTTGTAAGATTAGAAGTAATGGGGAAATAGTAGGGACAAGTATTGGGGATGTGGAACAAAGTATCGGCCTATGCTGATGACTTGATATTCTACCTTTCAACACCACAGACGTCTTTAACAACTCTAATGCAGGAAGTAGACAGATATGGGCATCTGTCCAATTTCAAAATTAATTTTGGAAAATCAATACTTTTACCCAGCCATGTACCTCAAGAGATGGCGAGGACGCTGAGGAGGGCGTACCCCTTCGTATGGAAGAAGGACTCCTTGTTCTACTTGGGGGTACATATCACCGCAGATCAAAAAATGTTATATAATCTTAACTACGTATCCCTATTGGCCAGGATAGTGGGGGACCTAAAGAAATGGACAGGACATTATCTGACATGGTTTGGAAGAGTGAGTGCTATTAAAATGTGTATATTACCTAGAATCATTTACATACTACATACAGTGCCCATTAAATTACCAGAAACCTTTTTTAAACAGATACGGAAGGCATTTGTAGAATTTGTGTGGAATGAAAAATGACCAAGGCTGGCCTATGACATCTTGAGCAGAAGTAAAGTAGAGGGAGGAATGGGATTGCCAGACATATCAGTATATTATAAGGCAATGTCGTTGGTCCGAATTTTGAACTGGTGCCATGACTCCTGTAATAAAATGTGGGTCCCATTAGAAAAAACAATAGCGGGGAGGAACCTGGCAGGGGCCCCATGGATCCCGAGTATGTCAAGAGGACTCTCGAAATGGACATCCCCTTTGACATGGAATTCCTTGTTAATATGGGATAGGTTGAATAAAAGGGGAGAATATTCACCCCAGGTGTCCCCCATAGCTCCACTGGAGGGATTTCCATGGTTCCCACCGGGGGAGCGGGCATGGGGATGGGAACCGCAGGGAACCCTAGCAACATACCCAGACTTGGTTACAACTTTAGGGAACATACCCACATCAGCATGGAGATATTATCAAATGACAGGATTCTTCAACAAGATGAAACCCCCATTGAGATTATCAAACTCAATGATGGAGTTTGAGGGTCAGTGTGTGCACTTGAGGGATGCAAGGCATTTTGTTGTCTTAGATGTACAGATTGATATTAGGCTCCCAAAAGAGTAAAGTACCATATTTCATCAGGGAATGGGAAAACGGAAAATTGAATACTTACCTTTCCGTAATTTTCCTTTCCTGGTGCCTACCCATGGCAGCATACCAATGGTTGGTGGCTCCGCCCTCGTTCAACCTACAGGACCACGTAACTCTATAAAAGAAAGAGTTACTCCCCCCCTCAGGCATTCTTGTAGTCTTCAGAACTTTAAGGATTACAGAAAGGAGGGTGTATGCTGCCATGGCACCAGGAAAGGAAAATTACGGAAAGGAAAGTATTAATTTTTCCGTTTTCCTGGTGCCTCCATGGCAGCATACCAATGGTTATTAACTCGCTTACAGGGAGGGTACTGCAAGAATATAATCAAATGAGTTTACAGAACTGATAGTTCAAAATCTCCTCCCAAAGTCTCGGGAGATAAGGACTGCCGCATCTAGGCTATAGTGCGACATGAAGGCAATGAAGGATGATTAACTAGCCGTCCTGCAAATTGTCTCAGGAGACACCCCAGCCCAAACGCTGTTGAGGATTCCTCGTGAGCATTCAGCGTACTTAGGCTGGGAGACCACTAGCACGATACGTCCTTGGAATAGCTTGGAAGGCGACATTGCTTTCTTTTTGCCCTTGGGAATAACGAATGAACATTGATCCTTGCAAAACTGTTGTTAGTTCTACGTAACGCCTCATGGATCTGGCTATATCCAAACTGTGTAGCTTGAGGAGATTGGGTCTCCTCTGAAGGGCGGGAGAACCCATTCCTGGCTAAGATGGTAGACTGCAGGCACTTTAGGGACATACCGGTGCATAGGCTGTAGGACTACGCTGTCTGGGGAAAAAAAAGGCGACTTAGGATTTCTGTGCCCCTAGAGTTTGTAGAAAGTAGAATCTTTTGGACCCCCCAGGACTTAGCGAATTGAAATGGCTGGATTCTTCCAGTTCTGTGAACCTCCTTCGAAACCTATTAGTAGGTGGCATAGGTGGATGAATCTCTTGCCTGTAATGTCTGGGTGAAACCATGTGAGCAAATTAGGTCACCCAGTCTGTTCTGTCCAACTTTCGGGCCTTCAAGTCCAGGATCCCTGGACGTGGGTGAAAGAAGTCGTCTTGATATAGGAGGTTGCTCGCGTGTGGGAACTATACCGAGCCATTTGACCAATAGTGGAAACCCCTGTCTTCTTTGCCAGAATAGCGCGACTGCCAGGATAGCAACCTTCACCAACGTCAGGAGCTGGAGAAAAAGCAGTATCAGAGTAATCATTAGGGAAAACATATCCCTTTTGGAAGTTCTATGATCTAAATGGGGAGTACCCGCTTGTTGGTATATCCAACGGGAAATCTGCAGGCCTAGTGATCGTCCATTGTTGCTGTTGAAAGGTCTTGAAAAAGGCGAACGGCTAGCTGAATCTTGGGGGCTGGGCTGTAGGCAGCCCGAAGATTGATCAAATTATTCTCGGTCTATGAATTAATTGGGGCACGTCGCTGGGTCAGAGACCTGCTGTGCGTCCTGACTTGGCTTTGAACATGGGCCACTGCCGCCTTGTCTGTCTAAACCAGTATGGACTTTCTCCCAAGAAGAGGGACTAGATGCGCCATCCATGCTACTCTTAGCTCTAGGATATCGGAAATCCTTTCCGAATTGAGCCGCCATCCTACTTGTACTAACTGGTTCTCTTGGTGAGGTCATGCCCACTACCAAGGCTGGACTTCCCCGATAACTGTTGTTTGTCTTAGATGCCCCTTTCGCCATTGTGCCAGAAAAAACCCAAGTGGAGATTGTAGATGCCAACTGGTTCGCTTCGTCCACCTTCAGTACAAATTCAGGGATCCTCTCTGATTAAAGGCGGAGTCGCTTCTTCGGGGTGTTGAATAAATCTTCCAGATGCGTGCGTAAGCGCCAATTGACTGAGTAGATAAGTCATTCGAACTGGAAGTAATGTAGGACCCTGATCTCCCTTTCCCAGAAGGAAGCTAAAAAGGTTTTGGGATGAAATTCCAAAGGGAAGATATTTTTATTGGAGGTGCAAATCGCCTACTTTGAGCCCGGGAGAAAGATTGGAAAGATGATGGATGGGAATTTGAAGGTGCACAGCCTGAAGACCCATAGAGACCATCCGAATACCTGGCTGTACTGACAGAATTGTAAAAAAAACTGGAAAAACACTGCGCTAAACAAAAAATTGAAAATGCTGCTAGTACCAAAAATAGATACAAATATTTAAGCAAAATAAAGAAAAGAAGAGGTACAGCGCAAATTCTAGTGTATAGAAATTCTGATGTGATACCAAAAAATTCCTGGCATGACACAAATAAGTGAAGGTGACACAAAATCGTAAGGTCAATTGCTATGCATCACTGAAACTAAACAATTGACTATAAATAAAAATGCACGTAAAAAACAAAAATAACTTGTAAATGAAAACAATATATGAATGTGTATAAAGTCTGTGAATGAATGAGATTGTGCAAGCAAAAAAGACTACAGGTGAGGTATTAGTCCATATGCTCCCAGATATCTTAAAGAAAACTTCTTTAAAAGAGTGAACTTCACAGCGAATGTCTTCAGAGAAAAGGATAGTACAGGGCTGACACAACCTTCCACCAAGGCACACCTGAGTGACAAAACAATGCCCTTACCAGATGATCCAGTGTACTGACAGAATTACTGTGACTAGGGATACCAAATGACTTTCTACCTGAACGTATCCATTATCCTCTTTAGGTCCAACACTATTCTCCAGCCCCCGTTTTCCAGGGAACTAAAAAAAAAAAAAAAAAAAAAAAAAAAGGACTGGGGAGTAGAGCACCGGGTGTTTCTTCAAGACTGGTACTGGCCATACTGCCTGTTGGTGCAGAAGTATTTGAATATACTGAAAGAGAGCTTCTTTCTTGTCTTTGGAGATCGGAATTTGGTGGGTCAGAGAGAAAGGGGTGGAGGATGGTTTTGAATCACCAGAAGAGAAAAAAGTCCTTGAAGGACCGTGGAGGCTGCATGGACCAGTGCAGTTTTCCACCCAAACATAGGCAGAAAAGCCTGAGTCTTGCTACTACTGAACCGGTGGATAAGGGGGCGCAGAAGGACTTCTGGCTCTCAACCGTCGACGTTGCGGTCTTAGGATTGCTCAGTTTGGGAAGGGTGGCTTGTGAGCCTTCCCAGCCTCTTCTCGATCTTAGTTTGGTAGCTGCCCGCGAGGCGAATTCTCTTCTCCTATCTTGGGGCATTTATTCTTTATCGCCGAACCAGGCCTTCCATCATATGGGATGCGACACTAGGACTGCATTGCAGATAGGTCGCCGACCATGGCTTTAACCGTAATGCCCTTCTGGCTGTGATGAAGTATAGAATGGCTCTGGGGGAGCACCCAAGGACATTGATGGCTGCATTCCTGGCTAATGCCATGACCGACGTGCCCAAAGATGGATCTGAATCAAGGAGCCAAGTATCTGCTTCCGTCAGTCGTAAGAAAATTGGAGACATTAATTGTAGGTGATGCATTTCCCCCCCCCCCACTTATCGCTGCTCGTTCTCCTAACATCGTAAAGGTACCAGCTGCAGTTTTCTGTGTCATGTGAGGAAAACAATATTTTCCCGAATGGACAGAGGATACTGGATCTTCTTGCCACTGAATCGTGTCTTTTAATGCTATGATAAAATAACGTGATGCGATTTTAATCAACTGACTTCAAACGTTGATATGTTCTTTGGCTGTAACCGACTCGCCTTCCAAATCAGCTTCTGAACCGGTCTAGAGAAAAGATAGCGCTTTACTGCTTTCTCCTCTGTAGACAGACTTTGGACCACACGCCAATCCTCCCAGTAAGGTTTGTTCCCCACAAACTCAACAGGCCTTTTCCCCTGGATGTGCAGATTTGCGCTGGGAGTCATGCCTGCTTGGGGTATGCTGGGGTGACCTCCGTCACTGCAGGATTTATGCCTCTCTAGAGAACCCCTGCGGGTGATTCTCTCTGCGGGCTGCAGAAACAAACAAAAGAGTGTTTCCATATGCCTTAAGCTCTTTGAATAAAGGAACTTACCTGTTATGTTCGCACCCCTTACTTAGCGGTATCTTGAGGATCTTAAAGTATAAAGTATAGGAAGGCATAAATAACACTTAATATATACATATGTATATATATACCCACATGTAAACACATACATATACATACACACACACACACACACACACACACACACACACACACACACACACACCTACATATCATCAGTATATTGGTTAAGCTCTATAAGAGGGAGGTGAAGGGGGAAGCAGACACATAAAGATGTCTTTTCTCTGTCAGACTTGAATTAGCCATTAATCTAAGATAGACAATCTCGGCCAGGGTGTACCAAAATGGCCGCCGCTCAGCCTCAGAAAGGTTACTGCACATGCGCCGTGACTCCATCCCCCGAGATGATGAAGCTGGGGGTAGCACCAGGCGCACATGGAGGCAGTGCCAGGCGCACACAAGGATACCGTCAGGTGTACATGTATGTAGTGAAAGGTGCACATGGAGGCAGCGCTAGGTACACACGGATGCAATGTTAGATGCATATGAAGGCAGTGCCAGTAACTACGGGTGCAGTGTTAGGTGCATATGAAGGTAGGACCAGGTACACATGGAGGCAGCGCCAGGTACACGTGGAGGCAGTGTCAGGTGCCACAAGGATAGAGTCAGGTGTACATGTATGCAGTGTCAGGCGCACAGGACGTGCCAGGTACATATGGAAGCGACGTCAGGTGCACATGGATGCACTGTCAGGTGCACTGCTAGGTGCACATAGATGCAGTGTCAGGAGCACATGGGTGCACTGTCAGAAGACATGAAGAGGGTGAGGCAAAAAACATTGGAATGCTATTGTAGGCTCTAAAAAGGTACCTTGTGTTGTCTTGCCCCGAAATAGCCAGCCAAAAGCCACAGAGAAGGAGATGCTCCTGAATGTTTTTAGACAGGCCCCAAAAAGATCTACAGAAAAACAGGCTCCCATACTTATGTGAGGCATTTAGCAGTCCAAGTAATGGGACTCCATACTGCAGGAGAACCTGCAATGGTTACACCATATGACGGTGAGGCAGGGCTGATCTGTGATCCTGCAGGGATGAAGACAGGAAAAAGGGGGGGGGAGTAACTTTCTTTTATAGAGTTATGTGCTCCTAAGGGTTGGACGAGGGCGGAGCCACCAACCATTGGTATGCTGCCTTGGAGGCATCAGGAAAATGTTTTGTGTTGAAGGGAACTTCTGAGCAAACATGCAAGCAACTTTGTCCTATGTGTGGTGACCTTTCAGGGGGAGACAAGAGTGTTTGTTTTAAGTTGTGTCATGTAACTAACTTTTTTGAATGTGTTTGGTTGGCCAAAGGTCCTAGTTGAAGTAGCCTAAAGTGTTTGTCTACGGGTAAGTATTAATTTTGATGTCCCATGTTTGTCAGTTTGTGTGGGGAGAAGTTTTGGCTAGTAGGAAAGTTTGTGCAGGTTTCGGTGGGAAAAACTGCTTTGCATGTGTTAATGGCGCCATTGTGTCGTGGCCTGGCATTCGTCTGCCAGTTTCTTTTGTTGATTGTTACCATGTGAATGTGCTGTGGCTTTTGTCGGCCAACTTGCTGGTGGAATTTCTCAGCCTTTGGGGAAGATTTCGTTGTTTGGTGCGAGTTGAGTAGTGCAGTCTTTTCTGTGTTGGAATCTGGTGGACACCATTTTTGTTTTCCTTTGTGTGTAGGAAACCATGCGGTCTTGTATTTTTTGTTTTCCTTTAAGTGAATGTAAGCTATTGTAGGTTAGCTGTGTTTGTGCTTTTTGTCAACTTTCCAGTATAAAAGTGGTGATTTTTGTATTGGATTTCGGTTTTGAGTGGGGTCTCTGCTTTGCACTGGGTTTCAGTGCATAGTAAAAATAGCTTGGACTGAGTTTTTGTACACAGTGGTGTGTGTTTTTATGTTTTAATATTTGGGAGTTTCTCAGAGGGCAATTCATTGTTTTAAGGCTTGTATTGTATAGCCTGCAAAGAAGCTTTGGTTGATCTCATTGAGCCTTCTTTTTGCAGGAGTTTCAGCTTTTTGTTGCGCTGTTGTGTGGTATTTCGGTCTCAAAACTTATGGTTTGACTTCCCAGGGGATATATCAGTCAAAGGGATTCCCTCCCATTTGCAATATGGGGGTTTATTCCATTCTTTCCTTGACAAAGGTTTTTTTATATTGTTGAAATATATATGATGTTAGCCATGGATTTTTTTGGTGTCTTGATAGACATGGAAATGGGGCTAGGATCCCCCTCACTCTTTCTGTCCATTGATATGAAATAATCCAGTTTGAAGAGCTGGGCATGCAACAGGAAGTTGGTGGGAGGAGCTTGGTCTTCTGAAAGGTGAAAGGGTAGTATTCTAGCATATAACGGGAGGCCGTATTGGAATACGCCGGGTGCCAGTACTATAAAAATGGTCATTAACCACTTGAGGACTGCCTAACACCGATATACGTCGGCATAATGGCACAGCTGAGCACATAGACATATATACGTCCTCTTCAAAAGCCCAGCCATGGGTCGCTAGCGCACTGCCGACAGCGCGCTCACGACCCGGTCCGAAGCCCAGCGCCCGTGGGACCCGAACGCTGCCAGTGTCCCGCGATCGGGGCACAGGAGCTAAAGAACGGGGAGAGGCGAGTGTAAACACACCTTCCCCGTTCTTCTCTGTGGCAGTGTCACTGATCGTCTGTTCCCTGTTATAGGGAACGACGATCAGTGACGTCACACCTACAGCCACGCCCCCCTACAGTAATCATCACTCCCTTAGGGCACACTTAACCCCTTAGCGCCCCCTAGTGGTTAACCCCTTCTCTGCCATTTTAATTTTCACAGTATACAGTGCATTTTTATAGCACTTTTCGCAGTGAAAATGATAATGGTCCCAAAAATGTGTCGAAAGTGTCCGATATAATGTCGCAGTCAAAATTGCTGATCGCCGCCATTACTAGTACAAAAAAAAAAAAAAAATGACGCTCAATTTTTGTTTATAGCGCAAAAAATAAAAACCGTAGAGGTGATCAAATACCACCAAAAGAAAGCTCTATTTGTGTAAAAAAAAAAAAAAAGGATGACAATTTTGTTTGGGAGCCACGTGCAATTGTCAGTTAAAGCGACGTAGTGCCGAATCGCAAAAAGGGGCAAGGTACTTAACCTGCATAATGGTCCGGGTCTTACGTGGTTAAGCAGTACTGCTTTAAAAAAACAGGGTGCCCTGGACGCAGGGACACTTCATAAGCGATTTGAATCGTCATTGGTAATGTCGGTCCATGCTTTGGAGGAAAAAATTTTGGTTCCACACCAGTCAGACAATTGCACCACACATGAGGTCTGAGTTTGGGGCTCTGGACATGAGACCCCTTAAAGAATTACATATATGGTCAGAGGGTACAGTAAGGTGTATTCCTTTGGAAGGTAATTTTGATGTCTGGAGGTACGAGATCTCAGAATAAAAATATCTTTGTATGGCTAGTCCATGCAAGGTTTTTAAGCTGCTCTCATGTTTTTCCCCATTGTATTTTTTTTTCTATTAATAAAAGAGCGAAGGCAACATTCTGGCTGTTGGTTTTGTTTTTTAATTTTTGTTTTGGAAACTAGGAAATATCTCCCCCACATTTGTATCTGAATGTTTGTATGTAGTAACGTGAATATGTTGGAACTTACTATGGCGATCCTCCTACGCGGCTGTATTTTTGTAGGAACGAGAAAGTAAGGCCCCGTACACACGTCCGAGAAACTCGACGGGCAAAACACATTGTTTTGCTCGTCGAGTTCCTTGTGAAGCCGCTGAGGATCTCGGCGAGCCAAATTTTCCCATTGCCCAACGAGGAAATGGAGAACATTTGGCCCGACGGGTTCCTCGGCGAAAAGTGTACACACGACCAGTTTTCTCGGCAGAATACGTCTCCCATCGAGTTTCTTGCTGAATTCTGCCAAGAAACTCGGTCATGTGTACGGGGCCTAAGGGTTACAGAGGGTTTAGTTGAATTGGTTTTAAAAGAATGTCATTGACACAACTAGGTAGCCCACAAGTGTTTCAACTTTAGTTTGGTGCTTATGCGGATCTACAGCTTATAAAAGGTAATTCCCCCAATGCAAGAGGATCATGCGTGCTGGTGAAACTCGTCCAAGCATCTTATGTCGCAGCCGATCGTGAGGATCTGATGGCGCGAGAGAAAGTAAGAATGGCAGGCACAGCTAGAAGGGAATTGTTCACCAACCCCGACCAGGTCTGGGCATGGTTTCCTGCATGTACAAGGTGGGGGGGGGGGGGGGGGGTTTGAGCTTATGATACGATTGAACAATTCTCATCCATTGAGGATGGGATGTTTCATGTAACTGTTGAAGCTACAAGGAAGTTCCCACAGTCCAAGGGGGGTTCTGGGAATTTATAAGTAAAGATTGTTATACCTGGATCGGGGATACTGGTGACAAAGTTCAGGCCCATATGGATAAGGTTTAGATCCCTGCAAGGCAAAGCCAGAGCTATAGCTAGTGAAGGTTGGAGTACTTTTAAGGGTTTGAGGAACTTTGGGGATCTTTTATTTTTCATTGGATCATAGTTGAAGGAAGTAGGAATATATTTTATATATATATCACACACACACACACACGTCATTTTGTTTCTATTCCTTCTACATGTCGTGATGAGGTGCTCCTGTTGCCTGACTGGACGCGTGACCATAGCCCGAGCAGATGACTACATCTTCCTTGATAATATGCCTTGAAGCCCAACCCACGTACAAGACAAAGAGGATCCCAGACCGACCGGCGATTACTACAGCTCATCATGCCATCTCTCCTATAGAACAGCATCTACATGTCAAGACGTGTTTTCTTTTTTATGGACTGTAAGGACCGATTCATTTCCAGGTGTAAGAAAAAGATCAAGATTCATCAAGGGACACATGGGAGCATATGACAAAAAAGGATGGACTGTTGTGGAAATTTTATGAAGATGTTTTTAATATGTATTGTCAGTGTCTCCCAGTGTTAGTTCTCCTGCAGCCCACTCTAAAGAGCTGACTGGGGCAGACTGACGCCGGTTGAGACTTCATGAAGTTGGAGAAAGGCGTTTGCGGAGTGAGGATATGTCTGCCGGCAAAATTGTCTGAGGAGATGTGTTCGCTCTGCAAACGCATTATCGGTTTAGCGGATGTGCGCTCTTGTCACCTCTGTATGCCTGATCAACATATTTGTGGTGCCATGGGCGTACACCTGCAGAAAAGCTCTCATTGTCAGGAACTGTGTTCATTGGTTGTTGTATTATTCATGTTGTTTGTATTTAACTAACCCTGTTGGAATGGTTTCCTGTATTGTCACATCCTGTGTTGTCAAATCCTTATATGGTAATTTCCTGTGTGGAGGTCACATCCTGTGATGTCACTTCCCATGGAGGAAGTGATTGGCTGCTGGAGCCATCAATTCCTGTTTGTGAAATATTTTGTCTTTTACCAATAAAAGAGCCAGGCTTACTGCTCCCTAGTGGAGTGATGCCAAGATGAGGACGAAGGTATGGTCGGGTCTGTTTACTGGGGATAAATGGGAGGTCGAATGATTGGTAAGATGCATTATATCATTAGATGAAATGTGTGCTTAATATGAGCACGCGAGATACGGATGTGCGCATAGCATACATCCAAATTTCGCTGACAATCTCTAATACTATGTCTAGAACACCCTTTATTTACACAGAGGGGTCAGCATCTCTATTTTATGCCTACAATATAAGCCTCCGACTCTGTAATGAAAAGCACCATAGTTCTTGGTCCACCCCCCTCCCCCCAAAAAACAAAAATATTTACACCCCCCAAAAAAGAACACCCCATATTGTAAGATCTCGGTCTATTAAAAAAAAAAAATTCAAAAATCACGTGTGATCTATTATGCACTACAACCTGTGAACATTACCAACACAAACATTACCCCCCCTAACCCCCTCCCTTTTCCCCAACCAACCCCACTTCCTCCATGATTCCCCCACTCCTGTCTCCCTTTTATTTTATGTCTATCTTAATACCCCTATTTCCCCCTTACCTCCCACCCCTCCCTTTCCTAATTCCCCCATAATCCCTTAGGGGCTCACTCCTTGAGAGAAGACTCTGGATGCTCATGTTGTGAAAAATTCTTGCATTTTGGTCAGAGCTCGGGGGTGTACACACCTACATCCCCCAGGTCCAGACCATCAAATAGTGACATTTAAAGTGTAGCATTTAGTGAAGAATTTTTTTAAAACCAAATATCCCCCCCCCCCCAAAAAAAAGGCAATTATAATATCAATCCCATTAGGAATTAACCCAATCTTATACAAAAAATACATTGGTAGATATTAATAGTATTTCCAAGTGGGAAGGCTAGAGTCTGGGGGGACCACTATTTTTTTTTTTATATGAAGAAAAAAAAAGGGGATGAGTGGCACTGCCGTCCACTGGAATAGTGGTGTGGTACTCAAAGTGCTAGGTGCATTTAAGCAATAGGATTCAGAAATACTAGTTGCACTAATAAATCCTCCTTGCACTGCAAGTCAAGTAGTGCTCAAATCAAATAAATGCTTTACAGTGTAAGTGAATATAAACGACAAATAAAACACACCCAAGCTAAATAAACCAAACCTGGATAAAGGAAAAGAAAAGGAAACTGCCCCTGAAGTGAGAACCACCCTGTGAATCGTTCTTCCCAGGTATGTATTGCTCTGAGGTATTCAGTAAGTATGGGTGATCTCAGGCAAACCACCTACTGGAGAGTGTAGGTGCCTGGTTTAATAAGTGGGGGAGAATTCCTTGTGGTTATATGAACCTGTTAATGTGCATGCTATACTTGGTGGATAACTTCTAACCAGTGGTTAATGTGAATTGTGAACCTCTTGTGTACTTACAAATGTGGTATCAAAAACACCAAATGGTATCAAAATGTGCAATGAGACATATAACAATCCCTCAAATAATGATATAAAAAACAAAAAACAATGCAAGAAAGAATATAGAATATAAAAATATATAGTCTGTCCATCAGTTCAATTCAGGGAAAAAATTTCCCTGTAAAAAGACCGTTTACAATGCCCTGTGATGCGATCTCCTAATGTCCTATAGTAACATCTCCTATTAGGGGCTGTTCCCCCGCCCAGTGCATACAAGAAAGACACACACACAAACAATATATTACAATATATTATAATATAAATATATATATATATATATATATATATATATATATATATATATATATATATATATATATATATGACATGATGAAACGGCATCAGGTGAAGCGCACGCCGTTTCCAACATAC
Organism: Rana temporaria; assembly: GCF_905171775.1. Classification (NCBI taxonomy): domain Eukaryota; kingdom Metazoa; phylum Chordata; class Amphibia; order Anura; family Ranidae; genus Rana; species Rana temporaria. Next base: position 371,895,423 of record NC_053489.1, read on the forward strand.
CGAGGACAGCGCGTGGGATAACTTTTTTTTTTTTTTTTAGTACCTTGCTTTGCATGCATCTGAGGTGGTCTGTACATCACTTTTTAATGATAAACTTTTTTAAATAAAATAATCGGAAGTACACTATGGTAATATGATTTACATTTTTGTGAGGATACCTGGAACTGGGACACAGAGCCTGAGAGGCATAACCTGCGAGCCTACAGTGGTGGACTGGGATCCCTGGACCCTGAGCGGAGAGGGAGGTGCTGCGTGAGGAGAGAAAGAATCCACTTACTTTCTGCCTGACACCCCTACAGGAGTACCTGGATGTGGTGAGTAGGGAACAAAAGTCACCCTGATTTGCTGAAGTACCACCAGCTTTCCAGGACACTTACAAAAGTCACATTAAGGCCTGGTTCACATTGGGTACGATTTGAGATGCGATTTGACATTAAAAATACAACGTTGTGTATAAAAAGTGAGAATTGGATGAAAAAACTCCCTCTCAAACTAACTGAAAAATTTAAATCCCCAATGGTCTGGACCACCTTGAGTCCTTAGCTGTGACAATATTGACGACACTAGCCGTATCTGGATACTATAATGCTTTTATAGTTCATGTCCTGAAACTGGGGTTTACACACTGAACGACTCCTCAAGGAGATAATTCATAGCCTGAAGATAGTATTGGTTTTATGACAGTGTAACCCCAGAGGATATATATGAAGCAAACAGATCACTGTATAGTTGCAGAGAAGCAGTCTGATAATTTCAGTGATTTTGCTAATGCTAATTGCACTGTAGATTCAAAATAGTATCAAAGACGATCTTTAATCCTTTGTGCTAATATAAAGCATAATAGTCTGTGCGTACAGGTAATGCAACAGGTGTCTCTGATCAGCAATCCTAGACCTTGGATTTAAGACAGATTTAAAGAGCCATACAAGCCTATCAAAAAAGTCTTATAGGTATTTGCTTACCCTTCCTGAGATCTGAGGGCTTGTGGCTAATGTGAAGGGCACCAACCTGTGATATACAGCGTTGTAGAACCGGGATGGCCGGGACGTCCAGGATCTCCTGGCTGGCAGGTCTAGTTAGCTGCGTGTAGGTCCTGGCTTCTGACTGTTAGCAGCGCATACGGTGCCTCACAGGGAAGCTTTAGTAACCGAGCGCTCAGGGCTCTCAGCCTGGCAAACGAACAGGCTGTGCGTGATGAGCCGAGTCACATGGTCTACGGTGCGTTAGTTCAAAGTTCACAATGCTTACAGCACCTGTGAGGTCAGTAGGTCATGCAAGTAAATAGAATTACATTCAGCTATAGAAAGGGGAGGTGGGGTGAAAGGGGAGGGACTGGAAAGAAGAAATGGGAAAGAGGAGAGTGCGAGGGGAAAGAAAATAGGAAGGAAGTGAAAATGAAAGAAGAAAAAAGGGGGGAATGGAAATAACATTTTTTAAATCGAATGAAATATGCAATAATTCAATACCTATTCATAATAGTGTTTGATATCCTACTTAAAATTCACGCCCCTGGGAATGTGGATACCTAAAATTAAATAAACCCTGTATGTCCTAGTTTATGAAAATTTAAGACATTAAACCACCATGGGCAGAGACCCAAAATATGTTGCCAACATTCTTAATAGTATGCAAGAAATTAAAAGGTACCTCCGGTACTGTGGGAAATTAAGTCATATGTCAGCTCCATACGATCCTTGATATACTGTATCATTTCATGTACTATTATGGTGATGTTTGCACAAATGCTTTAAATGTATAATTAAACTTTTGTACAAAAAAAAATTGTTTATTGATGTGTCTGCCCTTAAAGAGGAAGTAAAGCCTGATGGGCTTTACTTCTTTTTGTTCCCTGCAAAGTAAAAACATAATGGACTGGTATGCATACAAGCCCATTATGTTGCACTTACCTGCGAAGTAGGCCCACAATGTCACCATTGTCCCCGCTGTGTGGCAGTGTTCATCGTCACCTCTCTTACTTCTGGGGCTGCGAACTCTGGCTCTGACTGTCTTGAGTCGTGTGATGTCACTCCTGCGCATGTGTGCAAAACCCACCAGTCACGGCGGCACAGGCCCTTTAGAAATGGCACAATTGTGCCCTTTCTTGAGTGTGCATGCGCCAATGACGTCGGCGAAATCATACAGGTTTAGGAGATATTTCTAGTACCTACAGGTAAGCCTTAATATAGGCTTACCTGTAGGTAAAAGTGTTTGTACAGGGTTTACAACCACTATAAAGTCCCACAGTACCGGGGGGGGGGTACCTTTAAATTTCTTGCATAGTTTTATGAAAATGACATAAGTGGTGTTATTTACTACTCTGCTTCCGCAATCTAAGCACCGATAGTGTGATCTCTATAACTGATAGCATAAAAAGGTTTTGTAAAGGCAGATATATTTTTTTTATACATTAACCACTTCAGCCCTGGAAGAATTTGCTGGCCATTGACCAGGCGTTTTTTGTGATTCGGCACTGCATCGCTTTAACTGACAATTGTGCTGTCGTGCGGTGCTGTACCCAAACAAAATTGACATCCTATTTTTCCTACAAATAGAGCTTCCTTTTGGTGGTATTTGATCATCTCTGTGATTTTTCTTTTTTTGCGCTATAAATTTTTAATTTTTTTTGGTAATAATAAAAAAATAAAAACACGCAATAAGTGTATATTGATTGGTTTGCGCAAACGTTATAGCGTCTACAAAATGGGGGATAGATTTATAGCATTTTTTTTACAAGTAATGGCGGCGATCTGCGACTTATAGGGACTGTAACATTATGGCGGACACATCGGACACAATGAGACCATTGGCATTTATGTGGCAAACAGCGCTATAAAAAAATGCACCGATTACTGTAAAAATGTCACTGGCAGGTAAGGGGTGTTGGAAAGCAACATGTTTTATTTCATAATACAAGATGTGTTTGAAATAAGAACTCTGGAGTTTTTCTTTCTGGTTGTTGCAACCAGGTGTCTGGAATTTCACTTCCTGGATGATACAGGCAAATGTCCCCAAGTTGAAATGTAACCAATTACACATCAAAGCATTGTAGAATAAAAGCTTGGCTCAAGCCCCCCTGGTGTGACAGGCTTCAAAGAGAACAAGGGCTCAGACATGAAACATGGACAATTCTGCCCCTAGAGACCAATATAATATATTAAGGACTACCTCTTGGCAATATCTTATTGGACAGGAGGCAATTGGGGGTGGTTACGAGTGGGTGTGAATGAATGTGTAAAAAGGACACACACACACACGAGAAATCGTCCCTTTTGGATCCTGGCCTGCTTGTGTGGGCTTCATGGCTCTGGCTCTTTTGCCATCCTGAGCCCAGCTGACGAAACAATATCTTGATGAAAGCATTATGATCAGCATCTTTGATGTTCTGCGGTTATACTTTACGTTAGTGTTTGATGTTAGCATATTCCCATTTTCTTGGGAAATAAATGAAACATGTTACTAAGCAGTGTATTTACTTTCATAGATAATCTTATATCATTGTGCTTATCAGAGTCTTAATAGACTAGCTAATTATAGGTATAGACAAATTAATACATATATGCAATAAAAAGAGGGAATCCGTAACAACCTTTCGGAATATTAGTTTGATTTATTGTAGCATTTACTTCAAGGGGTTAACACTAGGGGGCGATCAAGGGGTTGTGTTCCCTAGTGTGTTTCTAACTGTAGGGGGAGGGGACTGACCTAGAGGAAATGACAGATCATGGTTCCTAGCTATAAGGAACTCACGATCTGTCTTTCCACACAGAACAGGGATGTGTGTGTTTATACACACACGTCCACAAGTTCTGCCTCTTGTGCCCGTGATCACTCATGGCCGATGGTCATCTCGAGCATCAGCACCTTCCGGCGGCCCGCACCCTGCTATTCCGCTTAAAGGGACCGGCGTACAGCTACAGTGGTTCACAGGATCGTGTCGACCTGCCGCAGTATGACGGCAGCTGGTCAGCAAGCAGTTTAGATAAAAAAAAAACTTGCGTGTAGCAGCCTCCCCAGAACCCCCCTCCAATTACTTACCCAAGTCCCTTCTCTCGCTAGCGATGTCCACGAATGTCCACGAATGTCCAAGCCATCCGGTACACTCCTAATTGATCGACAGCCATGGGAGCCAATGGCGCTGCTGCGGTGTCTCAACCAAAGTCAGTCAGCCAATCAGGGGAGAGAAGGGCCAGGGCTCCGTGTCTGAATGTATACATGGAGCTCCGACTCAGGCGCCCCAAAGAAAGGCGGGCCATGGAAGCACTAAACAGAAGGGAGGGGCCAGGAGGAGCAAAGAGGGGCCCAGATTGGGCTGCTCTCTGCAAAACCAACTGCACAGAGGAGGCAAGTATAAACATGTTTGTTTTTTATTTTATTTAAACAAGACTTTACAAATCACTTTAACTTACATTGTCTGTAGCTTTGCTGAATGATCCAAATGACATCTTGCAGATCGAAGAAAGCTTTAAATTCAAAAACTTGTGCCGATCCTAACAGATGGACATCAGATAGGTCAAAAGAATGGCGGTTCTTTTGAATGGCCGTCTGTATGCACAGCGTTGTAAGGCAAGCTTGCCAGGAATCCAGTCAGGAAAACCGACAATGTTTTCCTGACGGGATTCCTGGTCGTGTGTACAGGGCTTACCAGCTTTAGTAAATCTACCCCAGTGTCTAGCTCCAGCAGAATACAGTATATGTGATGAATAGATGCTAAAGCATGAAGGAGGGGGTAGGAATAGCTATATAGAGCAACCCCTAGTGTAACTCAGAGTGAGGGAAAGAAAGTTATTAAAAAGGGAAACAATGCATGTGTAGCATGATATTTACTTCAGTATAAAAAGTACATTGCATGATAAGAACTTTTAACCTTACATTTTTGGTACTTTGTATCACACAAGCAGAAATAAAAATATAAAAAACTAAATATCCAGATATAAATGAAACAGGACAAATTCTAACAAAGTGGAAGTACCGTAAGCTTTTTTTTTTTGCCCTTGTACCTGCAGAGAAGCCCATAAGGCATATCTGTATATACCATGAATTTCTCCTAAAACCTACATGGTTTAGGAGATGTCACACTGCATTCAACCGATGAGGTCACCGGTGCATGAGCTCTGAAGGAACGGCTTACCCATGCCATTCTTTCAGAGCCCCATGATGCGGCCTGTGACGTCATCGTGGTGTGGCCAGACAGCTGGAGCATGCAAACCCAGAAGAAAGACCGGGTGAAAATGGAAGCCCTCAGTGGTGACAGCATGCCACTGGAGGGCTTTGTTCTAAGGTAAGGATTTTGCTTTTACCTTGCAGGGTTTAAATAAAAAAAACTGGTGCGGTTTATAACCGCTTTAAGTTGAACAGAAGACTAAGATTTTATTTTAGTTTTGGATATTTGAGGCCTATAAATGCTGTGATTTTTTTAATTATTTCCTTCACTTCAGCTGACAGAAATTACCTTTTACTTCCTGTCCAACTGACAAAAGAAGCGAGATTCCTACAAATTTTTAAGCCTATTACACAAACATATGACCACAAATTAGCTTAAAAAACACAAAATGAAAAGTAACATAAAAGATCCATAAATAAGTCCAATATACACTGCATCCTGAAAGTATTCACAGCGCTTTACTTTTTCCACATTTTGTTCTGTTACAGCTTTATTCCAAAATGGAATAAGTCATTAATTATTCTCCTCAAAATTCTACATACAAATTTCTGCAGCACTGAAGGTCCCAATGAGTACAGTGGCCTCCATCTGTAAATGAAAGACGTTTGGAACCACTCTTCCTAGAGTGGGCCAAACTGAGCGACTGGGGGAGAAGGGCCTTAGGTCAGAAAGGTGAGCAAGAACCCGATGGTCACTCTAACAGAGCTCCAGCATTTTTCTGTGGAGAGAGGAAAATCTTCCAGAGGAACCACCATCTCTGCAACACTCCACCAATCAGGAGAGTGGCCAGACGGAAGCCACTTTCTAGTAAAAAAGACACATGACAGCCCGCCTGGAGTATGCCAAAAGGCACCTCAAAAATTCTCTGGTCTGATGAAACAAAAAGTGAACTCTTTGGCAGGAATGGCAAGCATCATGTCTGGAGGAAACCAGGCACTGCTCATCACCTGCCCAACTCCAACCCTATAGTTAAGAATGGTTGTGGCAGCATCATGCTGTGGGGATGTTTTTCAGTGGCAGGAACTGGGAGACTAGTCAGGATCGAGGGAAAGATGAATGTAGCAATGTAGAGAGACCTCCTTGATGAAAACATGTTTGGGAGCACGCTGGATCTCAGACTGTGGTGAAGGTTCATCTTTCAATAGGACGACGACACAGCCAAGATAACAAAGGAGCGGTGGCTACAGGACAACTCTGTAAATGTCCTTGAGTGGCCCAGCCAGAGCCCAGACTTGAACCCGATTGAACATCTCTGGAGAGATCTAAAAATGTCTGTGCACCGATGCTCTGCACCCAACCTGATGGAGCTTGAGAGGTCCTGCAAAGAAGAATGGGAGAAACTGCCAAAAAAATAAGTGTGCCAAACTTGTAGCATCATACTCAAAAGACTTGAGGCCGTAATTGGTGCCAAAGGTGCTTCAACAAAGTATTAAGCAAATACGTATGAACATTTGATTTTTAATAAATAAAAATAAACTTTTCACGTTGTCATTATGGGGTATTGTTTATAGAATTTTGAGGAAAATAATGAATGTATTCTTTTTTGGAATAAGGCTGTAACATAAAATGTGGAAAAAGTGAAGCTATGTGAATGCACTGTATCAGTATTGCTTGCGATATAAAGCAAATCACTTCTCTAACGACTGTATGGTCGTTTGACAATTAACTCCCATAGCACATCTAATAAAAGCACGTGGTACTACATACAACATTGAACCAAATCAGCAACATAGTTTTTTTTCATGATTTTGCCAGTATATTTTATTCTTCTTTTGAAGAACAATTGGATAACTAATCCTTGTAAAGAAAATACATATTTGTACAATAAAACAAGCATATATACCATGAATGCACATATATGCAGCCAGGTTCAACTTTGCTTTGGCAGACTGGCCATATCAACACAGCATTCCCTCTTGGTCTCTTGGCACTCTAAATAACCCAGGTCTCCGTTACAGTTTGAAACCACTTTGGATTCAGGATTATGCTCACTTGATTCTATTTTAGTAGATATGCCAGTCCATAGAGGGATTTTAATATCTAGATGTTGCATAAGTTGTGTCAGAACCTCATCGACATAACCATGAATACGCAAGTCAGCATACCGATCCTTGGGAAAAGGGAATACAATTCTAGTTAGTAAATAGTCGCAAAAAACACTAGATTGTTTACAAAAAATAAAATAATGCAGTAAACATGGAAATTTTATGAAATGAACAAGATCATGCCCATCAGAGCTTAATTTGTTTTAAATTATAGACATGTCAAAAGTCTAAAATGTTCAGAACATTATACTGAATATCAATTTAAAACATTTTACAGTAAAAGGTAGCACATACTGGAGGAATTGGGTAGCTAAAGCATTACTTTTGGTTTCTTTCAGACAGTATTCTTTTTATCAAAGACATTCAGGAAATTTTAATGTCTTACCATTTCATAAACCATAGTATACATAAATGTAGAACTAAAAAGACAAAACACTTTAGTAATAGAGGGGAAATCTTCCAATGGGGACACCCATTCTGGTGACCTTGGAGTCACCAAGATTTCCTTAACCTGCCTAGCGGTATTCCCGAGTCAGGCTCAGGGTGAAATTTCAGTACTATTAGCGGCAGTGCTGGGACAAGGCCATTTGGTGCCCAGGGCGAAGATGGCAAACTGCGCCCCCCCCCGCCATTTTTAAGAAAGAATCAATGTTGTTTCAAAATAAGAATATACTTAAAGCAATAGAACGATGGGCACAGTGGTGACAATTGATTTGCACAGTGGCTGCTTTTGATGGGCATAGTGGTGACAATTGATGGCACAGTGGCTGCTTTTGATGGGCATAGTGGCGACAACTGATGGCACAGTGTCTGTGTTTGATGGGCATAGTGGCGACAATTGATGGCACAGTGGCTGCGTTTGATGGGCACAGTGGCGACAATTGATGGCACAATGACTGCGTTTGATGGGCACAGTGGCGACAATTGATGGCACAATGGCTGCGTTTGATGGGCACAGTGGCGACAATTGATGGAACAATGGCTGCGTTTGATGGGCACAGTGGCAACAATTGATGGCACAATGGCTGCGTTTGATTGGCATAGTGGCGACAATTTATGGCACAGTGGCTGCGTGTGATGGCACAGTGGCTGCGTTTGGTGGCATAGTGAGGCTGCAATTGATGTTTTTTTTTTGCTAGTCAGAGAAGGCAACACAAAAACATTATTTTTAACTGCCATTTTTCATTAACAAAGTGCAAAGTGCTCAGTCAGCCCCCCCTATACAGCCATTTAATTATTTTCTCCAATATGTTCTGCTTACTTTTTACACAAGTGCAGACTTCAATCGTCTTCTTTGCAGTAGCACACAGTCTGCTATGTTCCTAGGCACTGTAGGTAGGCAGGCAAGCTCCTCGTGACTAGACCTCAAGCTCAGCAGCGCCGACACAGCTCCCTGTGCAGTGCTCCGAGTCCTCCCTCTCTCACCACGCGTCCTCCGGCCGTGACGTCACGCGGCTGACGCCGCTGGAATGTACCAACTGGCTCCTCCATAGGGGGAGACGGGAGTAAACAAACAAAAAAGGGAGCCAGACGCTGGAGCGCACTCGGCAGCCAGTCGGCACACAATTTGTATAGTGCCACTGCCGCTGCCCGCGCTGACTACTATGACACACACAAGTGTACTGGTCTGGCGGCCGCGGCTGCCTGTGTGTCAGAACTGCGCCCCCCTCCTATGCAAAATGGTAGCGCCCAGGGCACTCGACCCTTTCGCCCCTGCCTTGTACCGGCCCTGATTAGCGGTAAGCCAGAGCCAGACTCTGGATCGCATTGCAGGATACAGGGGAAGTTACTTACCTTGTCCCCTGGATCCTGCGATGTCTCCCCGATGTGTGAGAGAGCCGTCTCCTCGCTCGATTCACACAGTGCCCAAGTGCCGCCGAGCTCCGTTCCCTGCAACGTTGCGACGCACGGGGGCGGAGATCGGCGCCAAATTCAAAAAAGTGAAAAAAAAAAAACACACACACACACACACACACACACTACATACTTACAGATTACAGTACTGTATAAAATAATTACACATCCCCTTTGTCCCTAGTGGTCTGTCCAGTGTCCTGCATGCACTTATATAATAAAGGACTGTTTTCTGCCTGGAAACTGGAGATTGGCCATAGCAACCAAAAAGTGTCCCTTTATGTCAAAAGTGGTTTTAGACCGTATTTGCCAGCGTATAAGGCGACAGGGCGTATAAGACGCCCCCCTAATTTTCCAGATAAAATTTTGGTTTTGGGATATACTCGCCGTATAAGATGACCCCTCACTGTGCCATTGCCTCACCACACTGTGCCATTGCCTCACCACACTGTGCCATTGCCAATATTCATTACTTTAGTGAGTCAGACTGCGGGCATCCATTTTTATAAAAGCCACGCCTCTTCCTCGTGCTGTTCCGCGATAGGCGGATTACGCAGTTTCCCAGCAGAGCCTGTGTTCAGTGTTCCGCCTATTACAGACGTCCTCTTGTCCGAGGCCGAGACGACGTCCGTGATAGGCGGATCACTGAGCCCATCACGGAACAGCATGAGGAGGAGGCGCGGCTTCTAAAAAATGGACGTCCGTAGTCTGCATCCGATTTTTGAGCCAAATTTTTAAGTATAAAAGGTCGTCTTATACGCCGGCAAATACGGTATATTTGTTATAATTATTTTTAGTTTATTATATTATAATTTATGATTTTGTGTTTCAAACTTTATCATACCTGGGATGTCTACTAGACTCTTGTTTGGACAGATTTAAGTGAGTTATTCCTAAGAATTACAGGTCTACACTATAAAACACCAAATTTCCACGCAAAATAATGGTACCGCTTTCAGCGCCTAAAATCTGACATAATCATACCGCCAGGGAGGTTAATTTGCAAGGATTTCCTCTCACTTCCTATTTGGCTATGGTATAGGAAGGTGAAGGTAAAGGTAAATCTAGCCAAATTCATTCTAGATTCTTTTCCTGAAATTCAATTCAAACCAGTGTTCACACCCTAATAAGGAGTCGATGCTCTAATTTTCATCGAGTTACCTTTGTATTGTAAACCAGACTTTTTTTGCAACAGAAATAAAAAGAGAAAATTCCATCTGCTGACTTCATGCAAAAATAAAAAATCCTTATATATGCAATATTTAACCAGTTCCGGACCGCTGCATGTACATATACGCCGGCAGAATGGCACGTACAGGCACATTGGCGTACCTGTACATCCCTGCCTAGACGTGGGTCGGGGGTTCGGTCGGACCCCCCCGGTACTTGCGGCGGTCCGGTTGGCTCTAGGAGCGATCCGGGATGAGGGGGCAGCGGTTCGTTTTTGTCCGCCCCCTCGCGATAGCTCCCCAGCCAATCCGCTTCCTCCCCCGCCCTCCTCTGCCTGCACTGTAAACACAGGCAGAGGAGGAAGTGATGTCACCGCTCCTCCCGCCGGTATTTTCGTCCGGCGGAGGAGCGGAGACATCACAACAGTGAGTACACAAGCACTACACTGACACACAGACACATAGGCATACAATCCCCCCCCGGTCACCCCGTCACTAAATAGCAGTGATCATTTACTGATCACTGCATTTAGTGTCAGTGTGTCAGGCAGTTAGTGTTAGGTCCAGGGTAGCCCCCTACCCCCCCCCCAATAAAGGTTTTAACCCCTTGATCACCCCCTAGTTAACCCTTTCACCCCCCTTTTGCCAGCGTCACCAAGCGATCGTTTTTCTGATCGCTGTATTAGTGCCGCTAGGTAGCTAGTTCTTTTTTGAGGTTCGCTGCCATGTTTTTATAGCGTTAGGTACCCCCATAAATTTTCTAACGCTATAAAAACATGGTGGCGAACCTCAAAAAATAACTAGCTACCTAGCGGCACGAGCGACACTAATACAGCGATCAGAAAAATGATCGCTTAGTGACGCTGGCAAAATGGGTCAACTAGGGGGTGATCAAAGGGTTAAAACCTTTATTGGGGGGGTAGGGGGCTACCCTGGACCTAACACTTTTAACCCCTTGATCACCCCCTAGTTAACCCTTTCACCCCCCTTTTGCCAGCGTCACTAAGCGATAGTTTTTCTGATCGCTGTATTAGTGTCGCTCGTGCCGCTAGGTAGCTAGTTCTTTTTTGAGGTTCGCCGCCATGGTTTTATAGCGTTAGAAAATTTATGGGGGTACCTAACGCTATAAAAACATGGTGGCGAACCTCAAAAAATAACTGGCTACCTAGCGGGACTAATACAGCGATCAGAAAAACGATCGCTTAGTGACACTGGCAATAGGGGGTGAAAGGGTTAATTGTAGGAGCAATCAGGGGTTAAAACCTTTATTAGGTACCCCCATACATTTTCTAATAAAGGTTTTAACCCCTGATTGCCCCTAGAGTTAACCCTTTTACCCCCTATTACCAGCGTCACCAAGCGATCGTTTTTCTGATCGCTGTATTAGTGCCGCTAGGTAGCTAGTTATTTTTTGAGGTTCGCCCGCTAGGTTTTTATAGCGTTAGGTACCCCCATACATTTTCTAATAAAGGTTTTAACCCCCGATTGCCCCTAGAGTTTACCCGTTCACCCCCTATTGCCAGCGTCACTAAGCGATCGTTTTTCTGATCGCTGTATTAGTGTCGCTGGTGCCGCTAGGTAGCTAGTTAGTGCCAGTAACGCTTACACCCACGCGCAAAGCATACTCCCCCCATATGTGGAATTACACCCCAAAATACATTCTGCTGCTTCTCCTGAGTACGGGGATACCACGTGTGTGAGACTTTTTGGGAGCCTAGCCGCGTACGGGACCCCAAAAACCAATCACCGCCTTCAGGCTTTCTAAGGGTGTAAATTTTTGATTTCACTCCTCACTACCTATCACAGTTTCGAAGGCCATGAAATGCCAAAAAAGCACAAAAAAAAACCCAAATGACCCCATTTTGGAAAGTAGACACCCCAAGCTATTTGCTGAGAGGGATGTCGAGTCCATGGAACATTTGATATTTTGACACAAGTGGCGGGAATATGATAAACTGATTTTTTTTTTGCACAAAGTTGTCACTAAACAATATATTGCTCACATGCCATGGTTATATGTAGAATTGCACGCCAAAATACATTCTGCTGCTTCTCCTGAGTACGGGGATACCACATGAGTGGGACTTTTTGGGAGCCTAGCCGCGTACGGGGCCCCGAAAACCAAGCACCTCCTTCAAGATTTCTAAGGGCATACATTTTTGATTTCACTCCTCACTACCTATCATAGTTTTGAAGGCCATAAAATGCCAAGATGGCACACAACCCCCCCACATGACCCCATTTTGGAAAGAAGACACCCCAAGCTATTTTCTGAAAGGCATGTTGAGTCCATGGAATATTTAATTTTTTTGCCCCAAGTGATTGAATATTGACCAAAAAAATTAAATAAAATAAAAATTACAAAACGTGGTCACTAAATGATATATTTCTCACACATGCCATGGTTATATGTGGAATTGCACCCCAAAATACATTCTGCTGCTTCTCCTGAGTACGGGGATACCACATGTGTGGGACTTTTTGGGAGCCTAGCCGCGTACGGGACCCCAAAAACCAATCACCGCCTTCAAGATTTGTGTGAGTGAAATAAAAAATGTATGTCCTTAGAAATCTTGAAGGTGGTGATTGGTTTTCGGGGTCTCATACTCGGCTAGGCTCCCAAAAAGTCCCACACATGTGATATCCCCGTACTCAGGAGAAGTAGCAGAATGTATTTTGGGGTGCAATTCCACATATAATCATGGCATGTGTGAAAAATATATCATTTAGTGACAAGGTTTTGTAATTTTTATTTTTTTTGGTCAATATTCAATCACTTAAGGGAAAAAAATTAAATATTCCATGGACTCAACATGCCTCTCAGCAAATAGCTTGGGGTGTATTCTTTCCAAAATGGGGTCATTTGGGGGGGTTGTGTGCCATCTTGGCATTTTATGGCCTTCAAAACTATGATAGGTAGCGAGGAGTGAAATAAAAAAATGTATGCCCTTAGAAATCTTGAAGGCGGTGCTTGGTTTTCGGGGCCCCGTACGTGGCTAGGCTCCCAAAAAGTCCCACATATGTGGTATCCCCGTACTCAGGAGAAGCAGCAGAATGTATTTTGGGGTGCAATTCCACATATAACCATGGCATGTGTGAGAAATATATGATTTAGTGACAACTTTGTGCAAAAAAAAACAGTTTGTCATATTCCCGCAACTTGTGCCAAAATATAAAATATTCCATGGACTTGACATGCCTCTCAGCAAATAGCTTGGGGTGTCTACTTTCCAAAATAGGGTCATTTGGGGGGGGGGGGGGTTTGTGCTATTTTGCCATTTTATGGCCTTCGAAACTGATAGGTAGTGAGGAGTGAAATCAAAAATTTGCGCCCTTAGAAATGCTGAAGGCGGTGCTTGGTTTTCGGGGTCCCGTACGTGGCTAGGCTCCCAAAAAGTCCCAAACATGTGTTATCCCCGTACTCCGAAGAAGCAGCAGAATGTATTTTGGGGTGCAATTCCACATATAACCATGGCATGTGTGAGCAATATATCATTTAGTGACAACTTTTTGCAAATTTTTTTTTTTTTTTTTGTAATTATTCAATCACTTGGGACAAAAAATATATATATATATATATATATATATATATATATATATATATATATATATATATATATATATATATATATATATATATATATATTCAATGGACTCAACATGCCTCTCAGCAGTTTCCTTGGGGTGTCCACTTTTCAAAATTGGGTCATTTGGGGGGGGGGGGGGTTTGTACTGCCCTGCCATTTTAGCACCTCAAGAAATGATAGGCAGTCATAAAAGCTGTGTAAATTCCAGAAAATGTACCCTAGTTTGTAGACGCTATAATTTTTGCGAAAACCAATAAATATACGCTTATTGCGTTTTTTTTTTACTAAATACATGTGGCTGAATACATTTTGGCCTAAATGTTTGACTAAAATTTAGTTTATTCGATATTTTTTTACTTTTTGTTATAAGAAAAATATATATTTTTTTTAATTTTCTGTCTTTTTCCGTTTATATCGCAAAAAATAAAAAATCGCAGAGGCAATCAAATACCATCAAAAGAAAGCTCTATTTGTGGGAAGAAAAGGACGCAAATTTCGGTACAACCTTGCATGACCGCGCAATTACCAGTTAAAGCAGCGCAGTGCCAAATTGTAAAAACACCTTGGTCTTTAGGCAGCATATTGGTCCGGTCCTTAAGTGGTTAATATACGCATGTCTGCTTAAAAAGGAAATTTTGGGGGCGTGGCTTGGCACTTAGTAAAAAAGGCGGCTTGAACGGAGAACTCCAGCACAGCAGGAGGACCAACACGGCTTTTATACTTCTCTGGGAAATCCCTTTGTTGGCGCAGCCTTGCAGAAATCTTCCACACACAGTAGGTGACTGCACCAGAGGAGCCTCCCTTGTGCTCCTCTCCATTCGTCATGTCACAGAGTCTGATTCTCAGCAGAAGCCCAAGCAGAAAGCAGACACGGAAGCTGTTCTATCACTGATACAACAAATGCTGAAAATGGCAGACTTACAACTCATTGCTTCGGATATCAAGAACATGCTTACAGATGCTGCCTTTAGAGCTTAAAGTGGTTGTAAAGGTTTTTTTTTCCAAAAAACATATCATACTTGCCTTCGCTGTGCAGTTCATTTTGCACAGCGTGGCCGTGATCCTGATGTTCTGGGGTCCCTTGGTCCTAAAAATGGACCGTTTAACATTTCCGATCAGCTGGCATATCCAGACGGGCGTTGCTTATTTGTGAAAGGAATGACCTATAATCGCCCAGTGACATTTGCCAACATTTACTGCCCCAATGAGCGGCAAGTCACCTTCCTCTGCCAAGTAACTGATCTTTTGATTTCCTTTCAAATGGGTATTGTGATCTTGGGGGGTGCGATTAATCACATCCCACTCAACCCATTGCTTGACTCATGGTCTGGAACCTCACCAATACCCTTCAGGGCACTTAAAGTGGAGTTTCCACCAATAATACAAGATGGCATTAATGTACATATAATACCCTGCAAAATACCCTTTTTTTTTAACTCACCTGGAAATACCTGTTAGGCGGTTCCACAAAATCTGCCTTCTGAATCACCTAGGATTCTGACATCTCCCTCGGCTCCTCAGCGCGCTACTGCTCCTGGGAAACGTGTGCAATTTCCCAGGATACAGTGCACAACCCCTAGCGCTGTAATTGCGGGACTTCGAAACAGGAAGCAACGCGATCACTGAAGATTCTGTGCCATTTTCAATGTGGGAATAGCCCTTTGTTTTGATCTCTCGGTCACAGTCAGAGTACCCTGAACCGGAGAAGGACATGCGGCTCGACACTACTGTTCTTGTTGATTTTGGTTGCCATCACAACGGCCCTCACTTACGACGATGCGGCATGTTGTGATGGCAACCCGAGTGGTTGACGGCGCTGTGCTTCTGTTATAAGGCGCATGTGTGAGAATGGGACGGGACAGGCAGTCTGTCCTGGTCACTCACGTCACGGAGTCCAGGAAGTAACTACTTCTGGGCTTCATATGCCCACAAGCAAAATGAGATCAGGAAAGAGATTTAAAAAAACAGGATTTTTATAACAGCTTACCTGTAAAATCCTTTTCTTGGAGTACACCACAGGACACAGAGCCATGTTCATTACATAATGGGTTGTATGGTCACCAGAGGTGATTGGACACTGGCACAACCAATCAGAGACAGTTCCCCACCATATAGCTCCTCCCATCAGGGGACCACTTCAGTTTTGTAGCAAAGGAATATGGTTCCCTTTAAGAAGGGGGGGACCACTGTGTCCCGTGGTGTACTCCAAGAAAAGGATTTTTACAGGTAAGCTGTTATAAAAATCCTGTTTTCTATATCGTACACAATGGGACACAGAGCCATGTTCATTACATACTGGGATGTCCCAAAGCAATGCCCTATATGAAGGGGGGGGGGAGACACAGATCAAGCAGACCGCTAAGGGGCTAGAAGCTCTATACTGCTGCCTGCAGTAAACTTCACCCAAAGGCAGCATCCTCACGTGCCCTCAAATCTATCTGATTCAATTTAGAGAATGTGTGGACTGAAGACCAAGTTGCAGCCTTACAGATCTGAGTCACCGAAGCCTGGTGGTGCACTGCCCATGAAGCACTTATTGCCCTGGTTGAGTGCACATTAACAGAAAAAGCAAGAGTCTTATTCTTTAAACCATAGGCTTGAAAAATAGTCTGTCAAATCCACCTGGAGATAGTGGATCTTGACGCCACTTGTCCCTTCTTGGGACCATCCGCCAAAATAAACAAAATATTTGTCTTGCTTATCTGAGCGGTTGCCTGCAGATATACCTCTACAGCTCTCACAAGATCTAGAGAGCGTAACAATTTTTCCTCCGCTGTCTGCGGATTCGGAAAAAAAGAAGGTAGGACAAGGTCTTGATTTAAATGTAAAGCCGACACCACCTTAGGTAAAAAAGCAGGATGGGGTCGTAGTACAATTTTGTCTTTATGACAAAATAAATAAGGCTCTTTACAGGAAAGAGATGCCAATTCAGATACTCTTCTAGCCGAAGAGATAGCAATCAAAAAGGCCAACTTCCTGCTTAAAAGAATTAGCGGAATGTGGCGAATAGGTTCAAAGGGTTGCCTCTGCAACACTGATAGTACTAAATTCAGTTTCCATGGGCACAAGGGAGACTTGACTGGCGGATTGATCCGCAGTACTCCCTGAATGAAAGCCCGCACTAGGGAATGGGATGCCAATGGTCTTTGAAAGAAGACCGATAGAGCCGATATTTGACCCTTAAGGACTAATTTCATATCCACTCCTAGCTGGCAGAAAGCAAGAATCCTACTTATGTCATATCACTGAGGATTCCATTTGTTGGTTTCACACCATGAAACATATGTTTTCCATACTCTGTAGTAGATTTGTCTGGAAGCTGGCTTTCTGGCATTAATAATCGTAGAATGTACCGGACCTGAGAGCCCTCTCTTCTTCAGAATGTGGGTCTCAGCAGCCAAACCGTCAAATTTAGCCCTGGTAAGGAAGGGTGGAATACTGGACCTTGTGACAACAGAGCGAGACGAAGCGGAAGCTTCCACGGAGTTCCCACTTCCATCTTTATGATCTCGGCGTACTAGGGTCTTCTGGGCCAATCCCTCTTGATCCTGCAAATCAGCCTCTGTAGAAGGGAGATTGGTGGAAAGGCATAGATTAGTGAGAACTGATTCCATGCCACTACCAGTGCATCTGATCCGTAAGCCAGAGGATCTTTTGTCCTGGACACAAAATTGTCCAACTTCCTGTTGAACCTGGAGGCTAGTAGATGTACATCCGGGGTCCCCAATCTCTGGCAAATAGCCTGAAAGATTTCGGGGTGGAGAGACCACTCTCCTGGTGATAACTGCTGGCGACTCAAATAGTCTGCTTGCCAGTTCTCTACCCCTGGAATGAAAATTGCAGAAAGGCAAGGAACATGTTCCTCTGCCCATCTTAAAATGCGATTCACCTCCTTCTGGGTGCCCTGGCTGCGGGTGCCTCCTTAGTGATTGATGTAAGCCACAGCTGTAGCATTGTTGGACTGAATCCGAACCGGGTGGCCCTGTAACCTGCTTTTCCAAGTTCTGAGGGCCAAGTAGTGATCAAAAAAAAAAAAAAAAAAAAAATTCTTTGAACGCCCCTGTCCCCGGTAGCTCGCGCGCAGAAGCGAACACGCATGCAAGTCCCACCCACATATGTAAACGTCGTTCAAACCCGACATGTGAGGTATCGTCGCGTGCGTTAGAGCGTGTGCAACCATTCTAGCACTAGAGCTCCTCTAACTCGAAAATAGTAACCTCTAAAAAATGTTAAAGCATCACCTATGGAGAGGATTTAAGTACCGAAGTTTGGTGCCATTCCATGAGTGTGCACAATTTTAAAGCGTGACATGTTAGGTATCTAATTACTCGGCGTAACATCTTTCACATTATACAAAAAAATTGGGCTAACTTTACTGTTTTGTTATTTTTTAATTTATGAAAACGTTTTTTCCCCCCAAAAAAGGCGTTTGAAAAATGATTGCGCAAATACCGTGCGAGAAAAAAAGTTGCAACAACCGCCATTTTATTCCCTAGGGTGTCTGCTAAAAAAATATATAGAATTATAGCACTTACCCCCGAAGGAGCCGCTGGTTAGTTTGGGACCGGCTTTCCAAGTTACCTTCTTGACTTGATCTAGGGGTGACTTTTGTGAGTGTGAATAAAGAGCAAGTGCCCAGAAGCAAATTTCGTTTCAATGCTTTAATCCAAGGGCCCAAACTGGCCAACATCAACATGACACACGATACAGAAAGGTTGATGAGCGTAGAAAAACTTTAGTATCAGGCCTTGGATTTCAGGAGAGAGCAAGCCTGCTCTCAGCAATAGTCAAACTCAATTCTTCGCCACCCAATCAGGGTGGGTAAAGTGCCCCCGGACAGGCAACTATCTCAGGCCTGGCAGCCGGAGCGCCACTTGTAGATCACTGGGAGGAAACAGACCTCTGCCACAGGCCTGGCTCAGGGCCTCTGCCACAGGCTAGACAATTTAGGATTTGTGAAATCAGTTGGAGCAAATCCTCAGTTAGTTCAATGTATGTCACCCACTGACAGCTTGAGCATACCTGTCATACGGTGTGGTGACCGGATCCCCGATGGTTCGTCTAGGTCTCCAGGAGTTCTAGGTGCTCCCAAGCCAATCCCCCACCGTACAGCTCCCGGCTTAGGATCCTCTCAGCAGAAGGTTGGGACCCAGCAAGTCGCTGGGGCCCCTTTTAATGTTAGGGTGAGGCTCTGCATGATGCCTGAACTCAGCCCGGCAGGACGAGGTGGCAGGGCCCATGGATGCGCGTACCCTGAAGGTGGGTACCGCACCTGGAACTCGGGCCCGCAAGAACAACCCGCCAAAAGCGGCTGTCACTGATACATCCCCCCTCCCAGCATGCCCAACGAGGGAGAAACTCCTCTGATTGGCTGCTGGAAGAAGGTGGGTCCCCAGAATCCCTCTAGCGCCAACTGCCGCCCAGGGGTGATAACGCACCCCTGGAGCACAGACTGACCTACAGGACAAATTCTGGAAATGGCAGCAGCCCAAATTTCCATAATTAGTGAATGGGAGTAAATTAACCCTCCCATTCCCCACCAATTTTAGTATAGCGCCCGTAATGAAAGTAGGGGGACACTACATAATGTTTGGGGGTTCTGATAAATTTTGTAGCAAAAAAAATTAGATTTTTACATGAAAAAGAGAAGTGCCAAAATGGGCCCGGTTGTCAAGTGGTTAAACACCTGTACGTCATCCACTAGACAAGTCAGGTTTTTGTTCACACAAGATATGGCTGCATCTACCGCAGGTAAACTCCACTTCTTGGTAAATTCCTCTTGCATGGGATAAAGAATTTCAAAATTTCTGTGGCAGAGAGAACCACTTGTCTGGATGTAACCAGTCTGCGTAAATTAGCTTCTTTAGTAGCCGATGAACTGGAAAAGAACCTGAACTCTGCAGGGATTTTAATGAACTTAGAGAGGAGACAGGTGACTCCTATAACTCAGAGGGGGAGCGGCCTGAAGGCAGTACGTACTGCTTCAGCATAACATTGCACCTGCGATCTTAGCATCTGGGAAGCAGAAAAGGGCTCTTCTGATACCCCTGAACAATCCGACTCCTCATCCTGGTCTTCTGCAGATAAAGCTTCATCCCCCTCCTTCTCCTCTTCAGACCTTTCTGACAGAGGATCTAAAGCTTTTTGTCCCTTTGTGAGGACTTGGCGATTAAAGTCGCAATATTTTCTTCAAAATTTTCCATGGCTCCCGTAAAAAAAAGTGTCTTCAGTGACATATGCAGGCCCAGGTGCCACCGGAGAGACTCCTGAAAGTAGCAAAGGATCCTCCTGTATAGGCAAATCCTATGTTTGGGAGGCACGTTGCACGACCGCGCAATTGTCAGGTAAAACTACGCAGTGCCGAATCGCAAAAAGGGGCCAGGTCCTTTAGCTGCATAATGGTCCAGGGCTTAAGTGGTTAAGAAAGGAAGAAAAGAAAAGGAGGAAGTTACAGTTCTCTCTTAGTCTTGTGATCTACCAGAAACACAATATTAGTAGTTCTCTGCATCTTTCAAGAAATTTGAAGCTCTACGATGTAAAGTCCATGCAAGCCAAACTTTTGTAAATTTAGCTATGGCACATTTTTTGTGTGCCAACATTAATTCAAAATGGGCTATAGAACTGAGTTTTCAGTACAATCTTTTTTTTATTGAAATATTTGAGAGGCAAGAACAGTAAATGATCCCATGCAGGGGATATAAACAAAGTATATCATGGCACAACTTACAAATATACATTAAAAGCATATAAACAGCCCTCCAGCCAGGGGTCAACATAGGGTAGATGAGCTTAATTGCTCAGGCGTTAAGGCGTGGGGAAGTCCACAAAAAGTTTGGGATACAAAACTAGAATCGAGGTCTTGCGGACAAAAATTTAAAAAACACCAAAAAGCGAAAGAGAAAGATATTAGAAAGCGAGGGAAAAGGGAGGTACAGAGCAGGAAAATGGAGTAGGAAAAAGGTTCTAGGTTCCCCCAGGTTGGGAGGGTAGAGGAAGTCAATTAGCGAGGTCTAGGCTGGTCGGGTGCAAAGTGGAAAGAGCATAGGACCACCACGGGTCCCACTCCTTAAGGAACTTGGCGTGGGAATCATGGAGAATACTAGATATCTCATTAATCATGAGCCGTTGGGGTGCTCTTCACCTCCGCAAACGAGACAGCCGGTTTCTTACAGGCCCTAGCTATTGTATGCTTTGCAGCGATTAACAAGTAGGTGGCCAGCTTTTGCTGATAAGAAAAGAGGCCCGGATCGGGCAGTGGAGCAAGACCAATTTGGCATCCTTGCAGGGGTATGTATGGAAGAGAGTGGACAGAAGACCGAATACTCTCGACCAGAATACCACTAGGCGGAGGCAGGATCACCAAATATGAAGTTAGTTTCCACGCTGACTACAGCCTCTGAAGCATCCATCGCTGCAGGATGGGTTTGATTTGGCAAAGAATTGAGATTTAATATGACATCGGTAAGGAGCTAAAGTGGATTTCCATAATTTAGTTCAGTTTAGCGCTGCGTAAACTGTTGGCGCTATATAAATCATGTATAATATATATGGAGAATAAAAACCTGCGCTATTGTGTAAAGGTATCGAACAGCAACTATTAATGTTATACAACACCAAAAGAATATGCAAAAAGAGAAAGCTGCGCTATAAATGTGAACCTGTGTTTGCTTCGCGTTATTGAACGGTTATAGAACACTAGTCAGACAGATTAACAATAATTCAGAAGTCAAGAAACGTGAGACATCAGATCTGTATGTATTCGTTTTTCTGAATAACTTTGTAAAAATACAACATAAGCATAAACAAAACATATGTGTCTGTACATTAAACATTATACAGCAGCCTCACTCCATCAGTAAGAGTACTCACATCTTCATCATTAGTCCAGGAACAGATTGAGAGCTCCTCAGCATGAGGTCTGCTAGATCCAGAAGCAGTCATGAAATGGAGGAAATACAATAATACAGTTCCAGGTTAAAGGTTACTGCCTTTCACTCTGAGGAAAATGCAACTTCCTGTCAAGCTCTGGCAAAATAACTAACTCTGACCACTAGATGGCAGCAACGTCAAACTAACATTGCAGTATAATCTGTAACAGCACATTGCACACATTTACTATGAACAATATGGGCAGAACAAACAATACTGCTTTTGAATGCACTCACACCAGGAAAAGTAATGAAAAAGGGATGATCACTGTGATAAGTACATGAGCAAAAAAATGTAAACTAAATTATAGATGGATATACATATCATAACTCTATAGAAAATGGCAACTAATAAACGGTGCCACCAAGCATAAATAAACTACCACCAAAATAAATAATTGTAATTACTGGTAAGTGTAACTGGTAATTTCTCCCTCGTCTTCCAGGATGGCACCCTGAGAGAAAAGCAAGTAATTTCAGGCCTACCTTAGGGCGGGACCACCGTCTGTAGGACCTTCCTACCAAACATCAAGTCTTGCGGTGACAGCAGTTCGACTCTGTAATGTCTGAGGAACGTATTCTGGCTTGACCAGGTCGCCGCTCTACATATCGGTTCTATGGAAGCTCCTGCACTCTCTGCCCAGGAGGCTGCCAGTGATCGTGTGGAATGGGCCTTGATAATAGGAACTGACCTACCCGCCTGAGTGTAGGATAAAGAAATAGCCTGTCTAATCCATCAGGATATTGAAGCTTTCGTTGCCTGCTGACCCTTTTTCTGACCTGAAAAATTAACTAAAAGATGATGGGAATTCCTAAACTCACTTACCCTCTCTAAATAAATAAATCAAAAGGCAGCGTCTTACATCCAAGCAATGAAAAGTGGCTTCCTTCTCATTCTTGGGATTTGCGCAAAAGGAAGGGAGGACTACCTCCTGGGATCTGTGGAACTTAGTTGCCACTTTGGGGAGATACAGAGGATCCTAACTCAGTACCACCCTGTCTTCAAACACTCGAAAAAAGGGTTCCTTAATAGAAAACGCATGTATGTCTCCAATTCTTTTGGCAGACGTGATAGCCAACAGAAAGGCAAACTTAAATGTAAGTAACCCAATTGGAATGCTATCTATAGGTTCGAATGGCGCCTTAGTTAGCCGATCCAAGACTAGGGAGAGGTCCCAGGGGGGGGGAACTCTGGACATTTGTATAGGGGAAAGTCTGTCCCTGGCTGTTAGAAACCTCTTGATAAGAGGGTCCCCTGAAAGGCTCTTGTCCAGAAAGTAGGACAAGGCCGCGACTTGGACCCTTAAGGTCCTAGTGGCTAAGCCTAGGTCCACCCCATCTTGGAGAAAATCCAGGATGGTGGAGGTTCTGGGGCAAGAGATCTGTTTCGCGGAGCACCAACGCGAAAAGACCCCCCAGATTCTCGCGTAGATGTGTCTGGTGACCCTCTTGCGGCTAGCCAACAAGGTGTCCATCACCCTGTCAGAACAGCCCCTCTGCTGCAGGTTCCACCTCTCAAGAGCCATGCCGTCAGGCTGAAGAACTCTGGATTTGGATGAGAGACCGGCCCCTGCTGCAGAAGACCCGCCCGGAGAGGGAGGGGAAGAGGGGGAGCTAGAGACCAGTGCTTTAGGGTGGGAAACCAGGTCCTCTTGGGCCACCAGGGTGCAATCAAAATCAGGTTGGTATCTGAGGTGTTCAACTTTTGCAGGACCCTTGGAATGAGATTCAAGGGAGGGAAGGCGTAGGCCAACCGGAACTTCCAGGACTGAGCCAACGCATCCACCCCCTGTGAACCCTGCTCCCGGGTGAGGGAAAATAACCTGTTCACCTTCTTGTTCCCTTTGCAAGCAAAGAGGTCTATTTCTGGACGCCCAAACTGCTGGCAAACCCAGCTGAAGGTCTCTGGGCACAATTCCCATTCCCCCTGAAGGATGGGCTGGCGGCTCAGAAAGTCGGCCTCCAAATTGAGGGTCCCTCTTATATGGACTGCCAGAAGAGAGGGTACCCTTTGTTCTACTCAACCCAGGATCCTCAGGGAGAGGCCTAGGAGAAAGAGTGAGACCTGGTGCCTCCTTGCCGGTTGGGAAAGGTGACCGTAGTCGCATTGTCGGAGAGAACTAGGACCTCTCGGCCCCGAATTCTCTCCTTGAACGCTTCCAGAGCCTCCCCAACCGCCAATAACTCACGGTAGTTGGAAGAAGCCCGCCTTTGCTGGTGATTCCAAGGACCCTGGGCTCAAAGTTCCTCCGTATGGGCTCCCCACCCCCAGGTGCTGGCGTCTGTGGTGACTTTGATCGGGTTGGTCTGACTCCACAGGCGGCCCTTCAGAAGGTTCTGGGGGCAAAGCCACCAATCTAAGGTGTCCTTTACCGAAACTGGGATGCTGACCCAGGTATCCAGAGAGTCTTCCCTTCCATCCCAAGAGGAGAGAAGGAAGACCTGCAGGGGTCTTGAATGAAGTTGGGCCCAAGGGACTGCCGGGATGCACAAAGTCATCCGACCCAACAACCTCCTAATCTCTCTGAAAGAGGAATTTACCGCACCCACTAGGGACCTGACCGCTGCCACAAGCCTCTGGGCCTTGTCTTGGGTTAAGACAAGCTTCTTTTCTAGGGAGTCTATGAGAAACCCCAGGTACATCTTCCTTTGTTCTAGAAGAAGGGAGGACTTTTCTTTGTTCACTATCCAACCAAGGAATTCCAGAGTGGTCATGACAGTGGCCAGGTCCGCAAGGAGCAACAGGTCGTCTAAATAAGGGACGAGGGAGATCCCCTTTAAATGCAGAAAAGCCAACACCTCAGCCAGGACCTTCGTAAACACCCTCGGCCAGTCGGAAGGGGAGGGCCGAGAACTGCCAGTGCTGAATTTCCTGGGCGGAGGCGAGGGCGAATCTGAGGAACCTCTGGTGATCTGGAAAAATTGGGACGTGAAGGTAGGCGTCCCTTAGGTCTATCGTCACCATGAACACGCCCTCTAGTAAGAGACCCCTGAGGCTGTAGACATTTTCCATACGAATTTTTTTGTAGAGAAGATGGACATTCAGGGGTCTTAGGTTGATGATCAACCTGAACTTCCCGGCTGGTTTGGGAACTACAAAAATGTGGGAGTACACTCCCTGACCCTCTTGATCTGGCGGGACCACGACCCCCTGTTGCGCCAGATTCGCAACGTTCTGAGAGAGGCCTGCGGCCTCGAGGGGGTCCCTGGGTAAGTATGCAAGAAGAAAGGTCGGGGGGGGGGGGGAAACTGGCGAAATTCTAACCTGTAGCCCTCCCTGATTATTTGGAGGACATGGGGGCTCTGGGTCATGCCCTCCCAAACAGAAAGGAACCTGGAGAGCCGGCCCCCTACCCTCCCGTCACTTGGGATCTTTTCCGCTGGGTTTTGGGCTATCCTTCCCAAAACCCCAGCGCCTGTTGGGAGCCGGTTTCTTCTCCGATGGAGGGTTTTTTCTCTGGTTGGGACGAAAAAACCTCCTCCTATTTGGCTTAGGTCTGGAGGGAAATTTATTCCCCTTCTCTGAGGATCTAGACAGGGCCTGGTCTAACGCGGCACCAAACAGGAGGGAACCTTCAAAGGGAATAGCGCACAAGCGGTTTTTAGAGGCGAGATCGCCCCTCCAGGTTTTTAACTATACAGCTCTCCTAGAGGAATTAATAAGTGCTCCAGTCTTGACTGTAGCGCGAACTGTTTCGATAGCCGTGTCTGCCAAACAGGCCACTGCACTGCCAATAACCTGGAGGGAATCTCGAATTTCCCTAGTTTTGGAGGAACTGGGGAGATTATCTAACAGCCTAGAAGTCCAAGCGGCAGCATTCCTTGCGATGCATACCGATGCTAACGCAGGACCTAAGGCGGCTGCATTGGCTTCCCAGGCTCTACGGAGGGAGGTATCAGCACGCCTATCCATGGCATCCCTCAAACTCCCCGCATCCTCAAGAGGAGAGGTCGGACTGCCTAGAGACTTGGGCTAAAGAGGCGTCAAGTCGAGGTACTTTGAAAAAGGTATCCTCCACATCCTCCTTAAAGGGACAGCGGCGCTTCCAGGTTTTATACTTGGGAAGCCTCTTTTCTGGCTCAGCCCACTCCTTCAGGATAATATCCTAGAGGGATTGATGGACGGGAATAGTCTCAGATAGGATGTATTTAGGTTTAATAAAACCCCAATCTTGGGCTGAAACCTGCTCTGCTGGTTGTTGGATCTGCTCTGAGGCGTGAACAGCCGCAAGAAGACCCTCCATGTCATCGGCGGAAAATACATTTTCCCGATCTGGCATCCTCATCCCCCTCCTCCACCTGGCTGTCCGCCAGGCCCTCGTCCTGAAAGGTAACCTCAGAGTCCTCGGGAAGGGTCTTCCTGGTCCGCTGGCGGGAATCAAGCCGTGAAGAAGAGGAGGCTTCCCGAGATGAGGGACCAGGCATAGGGGGGTCAGAATTTCTATTTCTCAAGGAGGACTGGAAATCCTTGAGGGTAGAAAGCATTTCTGTCTGAACTTGAGAGAAATTCCTTCATAATTTATGAAGTTTCTTTCCCAGTTATAATACATCTAGAGCAGAAAGGCTTGTTATGTTCTGCTGGAAGCTTATCGCTGCAGTTGCCACACTTCCTAACTCGTTTAGGGGGCTTAGCAGATCTACTGGTCACCCCCTGGGCAGTAGGGTCCTCTCCTAAAATGCACGTACTAGGAAAAAAAAGGGCCCGTTAGCAACACACTTCCCAGGAGAGTGGGGGGGGGGGGCCCGGTCCAGCAACCCCTCGAAAGACAAGGAGGACTCACCCCTGGCGGTCTCCTCTGCAGCCATAATCGGAAGCGGGCGGTCCTCCTCCATGGTCGTGTCTGTGAGGACGCCAGGCCCTTCTCTCTCCCCAGCTGTTTGGTGTTGCTCTGAGCCACCACGCCAAATGTGGCGTCTGGATCCGGTGGGGGCCGCCATCTTGCCGCGCGGGGAGTGGAAATGACGTCACGACACTGTGCGCGTCATCAATATGCGCCCAGCTAGTCGCGGCGCCGCTCGGAGCGGCGCCAACTCCCCCCGCCATGCGGAAGGAGCACCAGGCGGATCCAGAGAGGGGGAGCCTCTACCCGACCTCCTCGGAGCACTAAGGAAGCCCGCTAACCTAGGAGGCTCCGGTGTCCAGGGGGGTCCTTAGTAGCTGATGCACGATTAGGCTTCTCCTTATCCAGCCCCCCTGGAACAGAAGGAAGGGGACACCCCCCGGGCAGGCATAGAAACCTCACTGGACCCAAAGGCATCACAGTACCTGCAGTCTAGGCTCCAGGGGGGGGGGACCACAGGTCTTGGGTCGCAAGAAAAAAACGTTTCGCTGTAGGGGAAACAGAATCAAGAACTGAGGCACACGGGAGGGGTGGGGTCTTTTAACCTAGTTTTTGATTGTGTTTCCTGTCAGGTGGACCAGTCTACTCTCAGGGTGCCGTCCTGGAAGACGAGGGAGAAATATTAGTCCATATATAAATTATATAAGGGGAGGGAAAAACCAAATAGAGGATAGAAAAGTGCCTCCATCCAAGTACATACTGCCGCTTACCGGATGGATATGATCACTTGTTACAGGAGATCAAGGAGAGCTTATGGCTTATAACCCAGCCTGGGGTCTCTGTGCCATGCAATAAACGTCTCAGCTATTCGATTATGCATGTGTGCATTCATATATGCACTCATGTATGTAGAGTTTGTTATTTTTACACATTTGTTTATTTTATACATGTATCCGTATACATTTTGTTGCTTGCCAACTCCTGTGTATACTGTTGTGGTCTAGCGTGAATGTATCCGTACAACATGGATTTTTAGTCTAAATTGTTCCATTGTGATTTGGCAGTTGCTCAGTGCATTGCCCATTGTCCCAATAGTTTCCAGTGGATAATATATATGAGGACTTCAGGTCATTTGATATTTCAGCCACGAAATATGTTTGTGTCCTCTTTATGGTTTCTATGACTGCAGTCTTTTTTTACCTCAGTTTTAATTTTTTTTTAGTCTTTATTGTCTATATGAATACATATAGTGTTTTGCCCGTACGTGTATTCCCTTATATATTCATGTTAGTATCCTTTCCATCAATTAAGATGGCGATATTAGCGGCTCCTCGGGACTGAGGCTTAGCTACCCATTTCCTGAACTTAAGCGGTGAATCAGAATGCCCCCCATATCCCGTGACCACGTCCCTCTAGTGACGAAACGCTGGGAGGAACGATGTTCTGACATCACCGCGTGTGTGCCAGTCCCGGTTTCGAGAGCCGGCCGGCTCAATTCTCCTATATACCGTTTTAAAACTTTGCAACTGTAAGTGTCCATTTGTCTTGATTATTTATTACATTTAAAAGGTTTTACACTATACTAGCCTTTTTGTTTTATATAGGGACACTTTCTTGAATCGGTTATATCTGTATAAGAACCATCATCACTGAAGCCGACACGTTTATTGCATGGCACAGTGACCCCAGGCTGGATTATAAGCGCTCCTTGATCTCCTGTTGAAATAAATATAGATAAAATTGTATTAATAATCGATATTCATATTGATGAGAAAAGTGCCAAGAAAATCTGTTCTGTTCTTGTGAAAAAACTCCAAAATTGATTTAATAATAAAATAGTAAAATGTCACATGAATATCATCAGTTGTAGAATATAAAAATAGCATAGATAAGTTTTAGTCTTGAAATGAAAGTTGAATCAAATATATATCTGTGTGTGTGTGTGTGAGAAGCTTCCTTCCAAGTGTGTGTGAGGTCCTAGCGTTCCAGCATGTCAGCTCAAATCTGCCAATATGAGCAGAAGTGTGTTGAAGTGAGGCCACATGTCCTCCTCATCTCTGCTTATATAGCCCGCCCCCAACCTTAAAAGAGGCTCATTAAACGTTCATAATTGACTTGTGGTTCTACAAAAAAAAAAAAAAAACACAAACTTCAAATCATGCACAAGAGAGGGGATCATTTACTGTAAAATTCCTAAGGATGAGGCTGTGAACCATGTGAGTAGCTAAAATAAGCATTATTTAACTTGTAATATAATATTACTAAATATCTGGATCAACTACTAAATATATTACACTGTGGATACATTAAAAACCAAACAAACATTCCTATTAATATCCTAATCAAGAAATATAGCAATATTTTGAACTTCTAATCTTAGCTAAAATACTTTTACATCTTAAAGCGGTGGTTCACCCTCCTTCACCTCATTATTCCATTACTTTCGGCATCGTAGCGCGAGCTACGGTATGCCGGTCTTAAATTTTTAATCCCCGTACTCACTGTGCTATCGATGATTGAAGAATCCGACTCCCGCGGGGAATGGGCGTGCCTATGGAGAGGGAGGATGATTGACGGCCGGCTCTGGCACGTCACGCTCCCCGAAGACAGCCGGAGTAGGTCTCGGCTATTCACAGCGCCTGCGCACAGGCTATGCGCAGGCGCCGTGAATAGCCAAGCCTATTTCGGCTATTTCCGGAGAAGCGTGACGTGCCAGGGCCGGCCGTCAATCACCTTCTCTCACCATAGGAACGCCCATTCCCCGGATTCTTCAATCATCGATAGTACAGTGAGTACGGGGATTAAAAATTTAAGACCGGCATACCGTAGCTCGCGCTACGATGCCGAAAGTAATGGTCTAATAAAAAAAAACTTTTTTTTTTTTTTTTAACAGGGTGAACCCCCGCTTTAAGTAATGCGAGATCTTTCTTCGATAGGGGAGGTGAGAATTTCAAGAGGAAACCAATTCAGATGAATGGCAACCACATGCCAGTTCTTACCATAGAAAAGCATTTGAAGCTTAAATGAACTATATACTTACATAATTCTAAAGGTTTATATATTTCACTTTTCCATATCCAGACACAAATATAAATATTTTAAATGTATTCAAGTCCATTATTCTCAAAGACCCAACTCCATTCATTCATGTGTTATTATTGTTAATAGATGAATATTAGATATTAGATTAAAGGGGTTGTAAAGGAAAAAACATTTTTTCATAATAAGCATCCTTTACCTGCAGACATTCCTCTTTTCACTTCCTCATTGTTCGTTTTTGCTCAGAAGTTGCTCTATTTCTTCTCTGTTCACTTCCTGATTGTCTGATTTTACTGACCACCGTAAAACTGACCACTATTCTGTCTACCTTGCAGACATTCATTTTAAGCAAAACATTTTTTTCCTTTACAACCCCTTTAAACAAAATCTTTACAACACCTGTATCAAGAGATCATATCCATCTGATAAGCGGCAGTGTGTACTTAGTTGGAGGCACTTTTTCTATCCTCACTTCCTCTTGGGTGTTGTGGATTACTTGTCACAGAGGATACTTCATTTATATGGACCAAATGTTATATATATATATATATATATATATATATATATATTTCACTAACCACCAGCACTGGCTTGCCATTGTGATTACCAAGGGTATTTGGTTTTTCCTTCCCCTTGTATAATTTATATATGGACTAATATTTATTATTCACTTTTTTTTCTTCACTGATTAATTTTCGCTGAGTATTATTTCTTTTGGTGGTAGTTTATTGATACTTAGTGGCACCGTTTATTAGTTGCCATTTTCTATAGAGTTATGATGATATGTATATCCATCCACCCAGAAGCTGCAAAACGTGAGTGATGGCACAGTGGGGGCAAGTGATGGCACAGTGGGGGCATGTAATGTAATGGCACAGTGGGGGCATGTAATGTAATGGCACAGTGGGGGCATGTAATGTAATGGCACAGTGAGATTTGAAAAAGACTGTTTCTGTCAGCGGTTGTTTGTCAGCGGTTGTTCTGGCTACCCCTCAGCTTCCAGAAAGACTAGTAGGAAGGGGTAGTCTTATACGGCGAGTATATCCCAAAACCAAAAAATGTCCTGGAAAATTAGGGGGTCGTCTTATACGCCCAGTCGTCTTATACGCTGGCAAATACAGTATAATATTTTTGGTTTATATTTTTTGCGCATGTACTTATCACAGCGATCATCCCTTTTTTATTAGTTTTCCTGGTGTGAGTGCATTCAATATCAGTATGGTTGTTTAATGCAAACACAGGTTTACATTTATAGCGCAGCTATCTTTTTGCATAATATAATAGTTATGGTGAGTCTTGAGGCCAATAATATATTGGCTACTATAGTCCTATAATTGAATGGGTATATATCCAAGTTTAGACCTAGTAAGGCCATTGCTGGTGTGAGTGCTATTCGATTTCCTTCAAGAGATGCTATAAAAGAGGAAATTGACTTCCAAAAAATGGACAAAGCTTTACATTCCCAAGGACAATGGGAACATTTTGGAAAGTCTGTATGGGGTTAGATACCAAATTTTTTGTATTTTTGGAGTTTTCCCAGTGTTCCATACAGGAAGATGCTGAGCTTTTAATCCTTATGGCTTTATGCCATGTTTCCCATGAGAACGATTGGGAGAGATCATTCTCCCATTTAAAGCACATTAGAAGTCTTGATATTTGGGGGAAATCAGGAGATGAGTTTTTAAAATAGTGTTAGGACTCTTATTATTGACTTTGCTAGAGGTGAAGAAATTCCATATTACCCTAGGAATCTCCATAGTCCTACTGGGATTGAAATTCTTGGTGTGGTTTGGAATTAAGCTTACCCGAGAAATGGGTGTTTTGAGTATCTGGCAGGTTAAGAAAAAAAATGTATGCCCTGCTTATTTCAGGGAGTCACATTAAGCCGTGCTTTGCAGTATACAATAGTTCTTATTGGTAATGGAACATGGACTGGGTCATTCATAGGTTGTAAGGTGGTTAAAATAAACTTCCAGGCTGTTAAAGCGGTTGTATACCCGCGATGATTTTTTTTTCCCACCTGAAAGGCAAAAGCCATAATGAGCTAGTATGCACCGCATATTAGCTCATTATGAAATACTTACCTCGGAACGAGCTGAAGAGAACTTACCTGGTCCACGCCGAGCGAGATGTCATCTTGCTTCAGCGTGTTTTCCGGGTATCGCCGCTCCAGCGCTGTGATTGCAGGAGTGACGACATTGCCGCTCCAGCCAATCAGTGGCGCATTGCGAGCGGAATATCTCCTAAACCGTACAGGTTTAGGAGATATTCTTTATACCTACAGGTAAGCCTCATTATAGGCTTACCTGTAGGTAAAAGTTAAAAAAAACGCGTATACAACCACTTTAAAGGTAGCTTTAAGTGTTAGGTAATTAAATATATTCACTTTTGGGATTAGGCAATAAGCGAGAGTTAAAGAAGGGAGATCACTCCCTTTAACAAATTCACGTTCAATATTCAACCATAACTTATTAGAATATACAAACCAATGCTTCATCTGATCTAGTAATGATGCATAGTAGTATAGGCGAACATCAGGAAGATTCATACCGCCTTTTGCTCTCACCGAGGTCATAATCGAAAATGCAACCCTAGGTTTTTTTCCCTTCCAGATCAAGTTGTTTAATTTTGAGTTGACTTGATTAAAAAACTGCTGGTAATGGGATTGTAAGGGATCAGAAGTAACATAACATTTTTGTTAGTGTTTGCATCTTGAATGCGGTTATTCTACCGATCCAAGATACAAAAAAAATTGGGTGGATTGGAGGTCTTGAGTGATTTGTTTTAATAAGATAGTGTAATTAACCTCATACAGCTTAGGTGGGGAAAGTGAGATGGATCCCCAAATATGAGATATATGGATTATCCCAGTTGTTTATATAGTTTTGTCACAAATCATCAACTTGATCTGGTGGAATATTCATTGGTTAGGCGTAGCATTTGCTGGGGTTTATTTTATAATAGAATACTATCCCAAAGGCCTCTAAAAGTAATCTTAACTTCGCTCAGAGAAGAAACAGAAGACGAGAAAGAGTATTAATAAGATGTCATCTGCGAATAGTCCCAGTTTATGTTCCATTTGTACAATTTTAATACCACTAATTTGAGCATTAGATCTGATGATCTCCACAAGGGGTTCGATTATTAATGAAAAAAATAGACGATAAGGGGC
Organism: Rana temporaria; assembly: GCF_905171775.1. Lineage (NCBI taxonomy): Eukaryota > Metazoa > Chordata > Amphibia > Anura > Ranidae > Rana > Rana temporaria. The sequence goes on from NC_053489.1 coordinate 371,928,159, forward strand.
AACCTTGTCTGGTTCCATTAGATAAATGGAAAACTACTTGAAATGCTTCCTGACATAAATACCTTAGCCAATGGTACCGTGTAAAGGGACATAGTTACATAGTCAGGTTGAAAAAAAGTCAAGTCCATCCAGTTCAACCACAAAAAAACAAACAAAATAAAAAACATAGTACAATCCCATACACTCAACCCCATACCCACAGTTGATCCAGAGGAAGGCAAAAACCCCAGCAGAGCATGATCCAATTTGCTACAGCAGGGGAAAAAATTCCTTCCTGATCCCATGAGAGGCAATCGGATTTACCCTGGATCAACTTTACCTACAAATCTTAGTACTCCATTATATTATGTACATTTAGGAAAAGTATCCAAGCCTTTCTTAAAACAATCTACTGAGCTGGCCTCTGTGTCTGTCTGTTCCACATTTTCACAGCTCTCACTGTGAAGAAACCTTTTCGTATTTGGAGATGAAATCGCTTTTCCTCTAGACGTAAAGAGTGCCCCCTTGTCCTCAGTGTTGACCGTAAAGTGAATAACTTATGACTTCATAAATGAAGCCGGAAAAGCCAAACTTCTTGAGGGTTTCTGTGATGTAATTCCAATGAACCCGATCACTTGATCTGGTTCAATAAGGTAGGGTGTCATTTCTATTAAGCGGTTGGCTAAGACTTTGGAGTAGATTTTTAGGTCCATGTTCAATAATGAAATGGGTCTGTAATTGGAAGGCGACGTTGGATCTTTTCCTGGCTTAGGAATTGTAACGGCTTCAAGCATCTCAAGCATGCTTGATTTGCAGCGTAGTTGAACAATTTATCCAGGTAAGGCGACAATATTTTACTAAATGTTTTAAAGTATTTGTTAGATAAACCATCTGCACCCGGGGCTTTGTTGGGAGAAACTGAATAACTTTATTGATTTCATCTATAGATATTGGCCTGTTAAGTCTGTCAAGCGTATATTGATCTATAGTAGTTAGTAGATTCACTTTTCCTAAAAATGTTGCTATGTCCGCAGGTTGAGGATGGTATTATCGTTTTGTATGTTATATAAAACCTCAGTGTTCTGCAAATGTGTCAGCTATCTTGTGGGTTGTATATGGTTTTCTCTAATATATGGTGGACTAATTTTACAATTTTTTGTTTGTTCTGTTTATGGCATAGTTGGAGAGCTAGATATTTACCCGATTTGATACCACCTTGTGAATATTGAACATTTTTTTAATTTTTTTTTTAAGTATTTCTCATAATTAGAGATTAGTATCGCTCTTAGTTCATTTCTAGCTTCATTAAGTTTTTGTAGAAGGGGAGTATGATTAGGGAAAGCTTTGTGTTCTTTTTCATATTTAAAAATAATTAGCCAATAAGTTGTCCACTGTCTGAGTTCTTCTCTTTTTATCCCTAGAGGCCATCTGAATTAGTAATCCTCTGGCATATGCTTTATGAGCGCACCATCAATCATTATTGAAAAATTATTCTACTCTTTCCTTCATCACTGAGTATTTTCCTGCGATAGGATATATGAATTATTCCTCCATAGTGAGCAGTTAGGAGATTGTTGTTTTAGATCAATGCTCATTGAAATTGGAGCAATGTCGGACCACGTTATGTTGTGTATTTGGGCAGTTTTAATTTTTTGCAGGAGAAATCCATCAGTGACAAAAAAAAAAAAAAAATCGATCCTTAAATAAGTCTCGTGCACATTAGAGTAGAAGGTATGGTCCCTTTCTGTTGAATGAAGGCATCTCCATGGGTCATGAAGGTCTTCCTGTAGAAATATATTTTTCAAACTCTTTCTTTTGGCATGAGATCCCTTAGCGGTATCCATGGATGAGTACATCAGGGCAATTAAAGCCTCCACAAATTAAACATTTCCTTTTTTTCAATTTTCTTGACAGTTCTTAGGATCTTTTGGATGTATTGCTGAGGATTTTTATTGGGAGCATATACATTGACAACTGTCAATATGGAGTTTTTAATCTTTGCTTCCAAAATAATATAACACCCTTGGGAAACTCTTTTGGAGTTGAGAAGTTGAAAGGAAATAGATCAGGATAACACCTTTTTTCTTCTTCCGATTGTTCGACAAGAATATGTGTAGGAATTTATGATGGGAGAATTTAGGGGGAATGTCTCTTGCGAAGTGCGACTCCTGTATTTAGATAATATCACTGCCATATTTTAAGGCGTCATTTCACATAGCCTTTCGTTGGTTATTGAGACCCTTTACATTTAAAATGACAAAATTAAGAATCGTCATGTTGAGGGTAGAATTCGCAAAGATACAGTCCAGATCTTGTACATAGTAGAGCCATTGTGATTGTAGTAGCGTATAGCGTGGTGTAACTTCCAAAGAGGGAGAAAAACAATAAGGTATCTGAAAAGATTAGACTCTGGGTCTAGAACAGAATGAAACTTGTACTATTGATGTGGGCATAGGGTTAGCTTAAAGCTGAAGAACATAGGACAACCCTGATGAATGTAATCTTGAGGTGAACCGTAAATTCTTACGTTGGAGAAAGGGAAATATAGAACTTTTAACCACTTCAGCCCCGGACCATTTAGCTGGCCAAAGACCAGGCCACTTTTTGCAATTCGGCACTGCGTCGCTTTAACTGACAATTGCGTGGTCGTACGACGTGGCTCCCAAACAAAATTGATGTCCTTTTCCCCCCACAAATAGGAGCTTTCTTTTGGTGGATTTGATAACCTCTGCGGTTTTTAGTTTTTGCGCTATAAACAAAAATAGAGCAATTTTGAAAAAAATAAGCAATATTTACTTTTTGCTATAATAAATATCCCCAAAAAATATATATATATATAAAAAAAGTTTTTTTTCCTCAGTTTAGGCCTATACATATTCTTCTACACATTTCTGGTAAAAAATATTATATATATATATATATATATATATATATATATATATATATATATATATATATATATATATATATATATATATATATATATATATATATATATATAAAAATAAAAAAATCGCAATAAGCGTTTATTAATTGGTTCGTACAAAAGTTATAGCGTCTACAAAATAGGGGATAGTGTTATGACATTTTTATAATTTTTTACTAGTAATGGCGGCGATCTGCGATTTTTATCAGTACTGTAACATTATGGCGGACACTTGACACATTTCCACTCCCTTACACCCCCCTTTCCCCCCCTCCCCCCACTCCAGTCTTCCCTCTGTCCTTTGTCTCTCTTGTACTAATCTGCTCCTAAGTTCTTGATGCCAGTACAGTGCATACCAATTATCCTTAGGCAGGCTACCCCTTATCAGCATATTTCATACAACTTTACATTTCTTTCCTAAATAGGCCACTTATAATGGCTTTTTCTCAGATTAAGACCCTTGTGTTTATACTCGTATACATTTGGTAATGCTCAGTATCAAAGTACGTTCTTTTCTGCTCAGGATTTTCAATATTGTTGTACCACCCCAATATGATTCTATTATATAAGACCGTATACTCATGCCTATTTTCTGTATTTGTACAGTAGGTGTTTGTGATATTGTGTTTTTAGCAAGACAGCATCGCGCTGATTCTCGGCGACATGGTGCCGAGATCTCGCACTCACTGGAATAGTGACAGCACATCCCAGCAAGCGCGTCATAGAAGCGACGGGAGATCCGACTTGGATTCCCGCCAATTCTACACGTGTGCGGCGTTTGTTATGAATCCTGAGGGGGAAGTCCCCGCCGGATTTTAAATAAAAATCCAGCATGGGTTCCCCCCTCAGGAGCATACCGGGCCCTTAGGTCTGTTATGGGTTGTAAGGAGAGCCCCCCTACGCCGAAAAAAACCAACGTTAGACCTACCGGTAACGGTATTTCTATGAACCTTCCAGGACGGCACCCGAGAGATGATGGCTCCTCCTGCAGGAAACACAATCACATGACAGTTTAAAAGGCCCCGCCCTTCCCCTTGCTCCTCAGTATGCAATAGAGTAATCCTGAACTGGTTCACAAGGGACGTAGTCCTTATTGGTACTTACCTTTTTTCCCTTTCCCCATAGGGTGGGAAGTAGGCCTGCCGTCCTGGAAGGTTCATAGAAATACCGTTACCGGTAGGTCTAACGTTGGTTTTCTCTTACCACCTTCCAGGACGGCACCCGAGAGGATAATTGAGTAATAAACACAGGCCTACCTTCAGGGTGGGACCACAGCTTGTAGCACCTTTCGACCAAAGGCTAAGTCTTGCTGTGACCACATTTCCACACGATAGTGCTTCAGGAATGTATGATGGCTGGACCAGGTGGCCGCACTGCGGATTTGTTCCCAGGAGGCCCCTGCTTTCTCAGCCCAGGAAGTTGCTATGGCTCTGGTAGAGTGAGCCTTGATCTTTTTGGGAGCTGTTGCTCCAGTACATACATAGGCTTTGGATATTGCTTCTCTAATCCATCTTGAGACTGAGGCTTTTGATGCCTGCAGTCCCTTCCTGGGCCCAGCGTGTAGAACTAGTAGGTGGTTAGATCTTCTAAAACTCTTAGTTCTCTCTAGATAAATGAGAAGACACCTTCTCACGTCTAACAAATTAAATTTCTTTTCTTTTTCGTTCTTTGGTTCAGAACAGAAGGACGGCAATATTATGTCTTGCGTCCTATGAAATAGGGATGCCACCTTCGGCAGGTACAGGGGGTCTGCTCTGAGGGTGATCCTATCTGGCTGTACCCTCAGGAAGGGTTCTTTCATGGATAGCGCCTGCAAATCCCCTACCCTCCTGGCCGAAGTAATGGCTAACAAAAAAGTCAACTTTAAGGTTAGAAACTTAAGGGGAACCTCTTCCAGAGGTTCGAATGGGTGTATAGATAACGCCTCTAACACCCTAGTTAAGTCCCAAGGTGGACAACTATATTTTTGGACTGGAGAAACTCTTTTTCTAGCTACCAGAAAACGTTTTACAAGGTCCTCTTTCGCCAATCTTTTATCAAGATAGACAGAGAGCCGTTATTTGGACCCGAAGGGTACTCACTTTTAATCCTAAATCTACCCCATCCTGGAGGAAGTCCAGGATAACCGGGATAGAAGTTGAAGCTACCTGTCTTTCCTTACGCCAGGAACAGAAGGTCTTCCATACTTTTTGGTAAATCTTTTGAGTTACTGGTTTTCTGCTCATGAGAAGGGTCTCTATGACCCTCTCTGAGCAGCCTTTGCGTTCTAGAATCTGGCGCTCACTAACCAGGCCGTTAGCTGGAAGAATTCCGGCTTTGGATGGAGTACTGGGCCCTGCCTGAGGAGATCTGCCCTGTACGGGAGCTTCAGAGGCTCCACCATCGCCATGGCTCTTAGGTTTGCGAACCAAGTTCTTTTTGGCCACCATGGTGCTATCAGAAGAATCTGGCCTGGAGACCTGCTGAGTTTCTGAAGAACTCGCGGAATGAGCGCTACCGGCGGGAAGGCATAGGCCAGCCCGAAGCGCCAGGTCTGGGATAGCGCATCCAGACCTTCCGACTGTAGTTCCCAGGAAATCGAGAAATACCTTTCTACCTTCCTGTTTTGTCTGTTGGCAAACAAGTCTATTTCCGGTTCCCCGAAATACTGGACCAGGTGTTGAAACACCTCTGGGTTCAGTTCCCATTCCTCCTCCCTCAACTTGTGACGGCTGAGGAAGTCTGCTTCTATATTGCTCGTCCCCTTTATGTATATGGCTGAGATAGAGAGTACTCTTTCTTCTGCCCAGATTAGGATTTCCCTGGAAAGTTCTAGTAGGGGACTGGACCTGGTCCCTCCCTGGTGACCTAGGTACGCTACTACTGTAGAGTTGTCTGAGCTTACTTGGACTTCTCTGCCTCTGATGTCTTCCTGGAAGGCTATTAAGGCTTCCCCCACTGCTCTGAGTTCTCTGTAGTTGGATGACCTGCGAGCTAGTGAGCTGTCCCATTGCCCCTGCGCTTTTTTCCCTTCCAGGTGGGCACCCCACCCCCAGGAACTGGCATCCGTGGTAACCTTCACTGGGTTCCACTGAGCCCACGGTCGCCCTCCCCTCAGGTTTTGGGGAGATGTCCACCACTCCAGGGAGGACAGAACCTGGGGGGTGAGTAGTATATCCTGATCTAAGGACTCTTTCCTTTTGTCCCATGAGGACAGGAAGAAGAAGTGTAATGTCCTGGCATGAAGCTGAGCCCAAACCACTGCTGGGATGCTTGCTGACATCAGGCCTAAAACTCTCAGAACATTCCGTCTGGAGAGTTTGGGGTTTTTGATAAGGTTCCCAACTGCTGAGGCTAGTTTTAAAACTTTTTCTTCTGGTAAGAAGAGTCTCTGCTGCCTGGTGTCCACTACGTATCCCAGGAAGGTCTTGACCTGTTCTGGTTTGAGGGAGGATTTTTCTATGTTGATTATCCACCCTAGGCTCTCTAGGAGTGCCATTGCTTTGTTGGCATCCAGCGTGACTTGGGCGGCTGATTTTCCTGAAATCAGCAAGTCGTCTAAATAAGGTATAAGGGATATGCCCTGAAGGTGCAGGTATGCCACCGCTTCTGCTAGGATTTTTGTAAAAATCCTTGGGCTGGAGGTTAGCCCGAATGGTAGTGCTCTGAACTGCCAGTGGAAGGTTTCTCCTTCCACCACGACCGCAAACCTCAGATATACCTGGTGATCCACGTGGATTGGCACGTGGAGATAGGCATCTTTGAGATCTAGGGTCACCAAGAAGGCCTCCTTCATGAGGTTCTTTCTTACCGAATAAATACTTTCCATAGTAAACTTTTTGTATTCCAGAAACTTGTTCAGGTTTCTCAAGTTTACTATTAGACGGTATTTCCCGGAGGGTTTTCGTACTACGAAAATATGGGAATAAAATCCCTGGTACTGCTGAGCTTTTGGTACTGGTACTACCACTAGTTGTTTGGCTAAGTCCTGTATGCCCTCCAAGAGGGCAGACCTTTTCAGGGTATCCCTGGGAAGGTGAGTAATGGTGATCATGGTGGGGGGTGTAGCCAGAAATTCTAGGCGATAGCCTTTTTGAATTATTTGGCAGATGTAATGACTGTTCGAAATTCTCTCCCATAGGGGGAGGAATTGAGATAGTCGACCCCCCACTCTGACTACGTCGTCACTTGGACGGTTTGTCGCTGGGTTTTGGAGGAGGGAAAAGGAGGTTGTTCTTCCTGTTCCCTTTGCCAAAGTTCCAACGCCTAAAAGGTTCCTTTTTGGCTTTCTGTCTACCCTGCCCCTGGGGGCCTCGAAAAGTTTTCTTAAAACCTTCTTTTTTGGGTTTAACTGGGAATTTTTTACCTTTTTCTGATGACCTAGCAAGGACATCATCCAGGTCTTTCCCAAACAACAGGGAACCTTGGAAGGGGATGCCACAGAGTTTTCCCTTGGATGTAGCATCTCCCTCCCAGGCCTTGATCCAAACTGCCCTCCTAGTAGAGTTAATGAGGGCTGCTGTCTTGGCTGCTGCCCTTGCAGATTCCGTATCTGCTAGGTAAGCAATCGCCTTCCTTACCACTGTAAGTGACTCAACTACCTCCTCCGCCTCCGCATTCTGGGCGAGGTGGTCGGTGAGTGTCTCTACCCAAACATCTGTATTCCTAGCTACACATGCTGCTGCTAAGGCTGGGCTTAGTGCTGCTGCATTGGCCTCCCAGGCTTTTCTAAGGAGAGACTCTGCTCTACGGTCCATCACATCCTTGATGTTACCCGCATCCTCAAAGGAGAGATCAGATAATTTAGTGACTTGCGACAAAGCCGCATCAAGTCTAGGAAGCTTAAAAAAGACTTCCTCATCTTCCTGGGAGAAGGGGAACCTTCTTTTCCAGGTTTTTTGTTTGATTATTCTCCTTTCAGGGTCTCTCCACTCCTGAAGGACTAACTCCTTGAGGGATTTGTGCAGGGGGAATACTTTAGATTGAGCGTCACTCAGGCCCCTATAAACTTTATCCTGTGCTGAGGTAGGTTTAGGGGTCTCAGGAATTTCCTCTGTGGCGTAGATTGCCTGGAGGAGACTCTCTAGATCTTCTACAGCAAAGAGGTGTTTTCTTGGACGTGTGTCCTCCTGAGACTGACTAATGGAGTCTCCATCTACCTCTCCTGAGCTGTGCCTAGACCTAGGTAGACTGACTACCTCACTTTCTTCACCGTCTGCTTCCCCCAGAGGGGGAATTTGTGAAGGTTTAAAGAAAATGCTTGGGCCCCTCGAAAAGGGGGTCTCCTGAGAGGAAGTGCCTTCCTTAGGGGTAAGTTCCTCCGTTTCAGTCTGTGCCGACTGCCCGGCTGCCTCCCGGAAGGCCTTAACTGTTGCCAACATTTCTGTTTGCATGGATGAGAGAAAACTCTTCATCATGGCAGCAGCCTCCTTTCCTGCCAGTGTATTAATACATTTATAGCAGAAAGGTTTTGTGTAGGACTTGGGGAGCTTCTCTCTACAATTCCCACACTTTTTAGAGGAACTATGCCCTGTAGCGGAAGGAGACTGAGCTGAGGCCTCCTGGGGTCCGCTGGGGGTTTCTGAAAAGACATGAAGTATACATTTAAATTGTCTCTTTTCCCCCAAGACTGCTGGCTGTACTGGGGAGGGGAGGAAGTGGACGAGAAGGGACCAGATTCTGCTCCGGTCGTTCCCTAAAAGTTTGGGAACTCTCACCGCTTCCCCCCTCCCTTTCCAGGGGGATTGGTACTTACCGCCCCCCGACCTGGATCTGCCAGCGGTCGTGTCGGTCTTTCCGTCCTCTTCCATGAGGAGGGTGACTCGGTCCTGGCTGTCGGTACTTCTGTACTGGTCACCGCAAGCCGACCCGTCCACCACCACGCTGTCTCCACGCTCCACTGGGAACTTCCGGGTTACGCCGTCCATTCACTTAGGATGGGGGGCCGGTATCTGGGGGCCCCCTTATTAAAGGGGGCTCCCAGATTCCGATAAGCCTCCCGCCCGCATACCCCGACAACCAACGGCCAGGGTTGTCGGGAAGGGTCCCTGTCCTCATCAACATGGGGACAGGGTGCTCTGAGGTGGGGGGGCCGCAGTGCGCCCCCCTGCCCCAGAGCACCCACCCCCCCATGTTGAGGGCATGCAGCCTGGTACGGCTCAGGAGGGGGGGCGCTCGCTCGTCCCCACTCCCTTCCTGGCCGGCCAGGTAGCGTGCTTTGGATACGGGTCTGGTATGGATTGTAGGGGGACCTCCTACGCCGTTTTTTTCGCGTAGGGGGCTCTCCTTACAACCCATAACAGACCTAAGGGCCCGGTATGCTCCTGAGGGGGGAACCCATGCCGGATTTTTATTTAAAATCCGGCGGGGACTTCCCCCTCAGGATTCAAACGCCGCACACGTGTAGAATTGGCGGGAATCCAAGTCGGATCTCCCGTCGCTTCTATGACGGCTCTGTCTCCATCGCGGCAAGCCAGCTCGGCGCTGGCTCCCGCGATGGGGCTCGTAGGTGGTCAATCTCGCCGAGAAAGGGAGCGAGATTGACACAATATCGCGTTCACCTACTGTACTACTTTCTAATAAATCTTTATGGAACTAAAAATGAGATTTTGTACTAACTTTAAAATCTTTTTCTTCAATAGACAATTGGGGGACACAGCATATTTTTGGGCATATGCCCCTGCCTCTAAGAGTTGGACACCAAGCAAAGCTCTTAGCAATAGAATATATCCACCTGCACAGCCAGTCTGCCTCAGCAGTAGCTAGTAGAGGACAAGTCTAAAACTAAAGCTGGGTATACAGCAGGTTGAATGAAAAAAAAAAAAAAAAAAAAAAAAAACCCTGACAGATCCCCTAGCTGCAGCAACACAACAATGTGTGATGCGGGCA